>NC_133128.1:141464386-141764386 GCF_048418815.1 Hemitrygon akajei | reverse complement strand
TTTGTGTATTTGTATGATATTTTGAAAAGCATCAATGACAGGGCTTTCGTCAGAAACTTAAACTTTATATCTGAGCTGAAAACTTTTCTGTACACTGCTATCTTGCACTGTTGTAGCTAGGATCATGCTCAGTCAATGAAAGTTGTCAGGGTAAGCATGCAAGAAACATCTATATCTATAAATACCATCATTTTCTTTCAAGCCGTGTTTTTTTACAGTCCTCTGGAATAGTTGTCCTGCAATGTTAATAGAATACCACCTGCAGGAAATGATGGAATGTGCACTACATCGCCAGCTAACCCTATGCGTCATAAACTGTTAGACCATACAAGCAGATTTCACAGAAAGAAGAGGTAAATTGGCGTTTTTAACATTAGAAAGAAAGTCCTTGTCAGTATTTCAGTATGTTAATGGATGCGTGGGGTACACAAAGGGAAAATCAATAATGTTTGTCTAAGAATGTACGGTATTGGGAAGCCGAAGCAGTCTGTCATTTCAGAAGAGACAGTTTCATTCCAGTTTGTTAAAGGAATCTTGATCGTTTACAGTTACTGCAAGCACACTGGAAAGGAAGCAATAGGAAATCCTGAGATTACTGGCTATTGAGAAGTGCAGGTTTCCCCATGAGGCAACTCCAAGAGAGATGGCAATGGATTCTGCGGGAGTGGCACAGCTCGTAGAGTGGCTGCCTCTCAGCTCCAAGTACACAGGTTCAATCCTGACCCCTGAATTGAATTGACTTTATTTATTACATCCTTCACATACATGAGGAGTAAAAATCTTTACGTTACGTATCCGCCTAAATGTGCAATGTGCAATTTATAGTCATTTGTAATAAGTAGTATGTGCAACAGGACAGTCAATATAGCATAGAAATACAAACTGTATCAGTGTGAATTAATCAGTCTGATGGCCTGGTGGAAGAGGCTGTTCTGGAGCCTGTTGGTCTTGACTTTTATGCTGCGGTACCATTTCCCAGATGGTGCTACTTTTGTGGAGTCTGTACATTCTTCCTGGGTCCTGGCCTCCTCCCACATCCCAAAGGCAAGCAGCTTGGTGGGTTAATTGGTTGCAGTCACTGCTGTGCAGGTGAGGAGTAGAATTCATAAGCAAGTGTGAAGAATCGGTTACAGAGAAACATTAGTGGGGAAGGGGATTGTTCTGTGAGCTAGCATAGACTCAGTGGGTTGAATGGCCTCCTAAATGGTCAAGGAATAAGGAATGTAGGCTCAGTACTAAAGGGAATTGTTGATACACTTCCAGTCTGTTCAGTAAGGGCTGGTGGTAGCATCTCAAAATTCCACATAAAAATGGAGATCTGTGTAAGAGGAAAGGGTTAAATTGATCCTGGAGTAGGTTAAAAGGTCATGGAGGGCTGAAGGGCCTGTACTGTGCTCTATGTTCTATATTTGTTCCAAGCTACATCCCTTCCTTTCCCAAGTAATTTCCTATGGCCCTCCTCCAATCCTAGATCACCTTCCCTCAATCTGTTGTAACCCCCTTACAGCAGCTCGTAACAAGCTAGACTCATTAGCTATCCCTGGCTAACAGCCACGTGACTCGGCGATGCATGGTTACGGTGAGATGGCCATCTACAATAAGCAACACACGTCCAGAGTCGGTATGATTCGGGTTCAACCAACAGGAAAGTTGGAATGTTCTATTACGGGAACAAAAATTATGGTGAATGCTACATAAATACCGCGCCATGCAAAGTTCTCATTACATAGACCTTACACTGGCATAAAATTAATGTGCAAGTATGTTTACAGGTATTTCAACTTTAACCAACAGTTAACAGAAAAAGTGACCATTACAGTTAAACAAGTCCAGATGTGCACTTAAGCGTTGGAGCTTGTTGCTGAGTAGTTGGGTGCTTTGCTTTAATTACACACAACACTGGACCCACATTCTAGTTGAAGGACACCAGCCACAGTTCAAACTTCCCTTGAAGACAGTTACAAATGAATTGGCTAACTCAGAATTATCAGCACTTCCTCCTTGGATCATTCATCTGCACAAAGCATTACTTGTAACCGGGTCTCTCCTTCGGCCAGGGCACTGCAAGCATCAATCCTTGCGATCTTCTTCCAACACTTGCCAACAAAGACCCAAAACCAACCTACTGTCTCCGAGAAATCTGATGCCACCAAGCTCTCTCGGACGTTTCATGGCATCCCACTGGACAGAACGTTATCAAGCCAAAGCCAATTGGTTGTCAAGTCAACCCCAATGACTGAGCAAACTACTCCTTATCTTAGCAGAAACCAAAGTACTGGACTGTGAACCTTAATTAACAGAACACACTGAAAAGCTGCAGAAAATAAATTGCCTACAGCATTACAGTAGTAATACAATAAAACATGTTCTTAACCAGTATTAAGTCTTGAGTGTTCTTCAAGTCAAGTGAAGTCACTTTATTGTCATTTCGACCATAACTGCTGATACAGTGCATTGTAAAAATGAGACAATGTTTTTCAGGACCGTGGTGTTACATGACACAGTACAAAAACTAGACTGAACTACGTAAAAAAAAACACAGAGAAAGCTACACTAGACTACAGACCTACACAGGACTACATAAAGTGCACAAAAACAGTGCAGGCATTACAATAAATAATAAACAGGACGACAAACAGGCTCTGGGTATTGAGGAGTCTGATGGCTTGGGGGAAGAAACTGTTACATAGTCTGGTCGTGAGAGCCCAAATGCTTCGGAGCCTTTTCCCAGACGGCAGGAGGGAGAAGAGATTGTATGAGGGGTGCATGGGGACCTTCATAATGCTGTTTCCTTTGTGGATGCAGCGTGTAGTGTAAATGTCCGTGATGGCAGGGAAGAGAGACCCCAATGATCTTCTTCAGCTGACCTCACTATCCGCTGCAGGGTCTTGCGATCCGAGATGGTGCAATTTCCGAACCAGGCAGTGATGCAGCTGCTCAGGATGCTCTCAATACAACCCCTGTAGAATGTGATGAGGATGGGGGGTGGGAGATGGACTTTCCTCAGCCTTCGCAAAAAGTAGAGACGCAGCTGGGCTTTCTTTGCTATGGAGCTGGTGTTGAGGGACCAGGTGAGATTCTCCGTCAGGTGAACACCAAGAAATTTGGTGCTCTTAACGAACTCTACCAAGGAGCCGTCAATGTTCAGCGGAGAGTGGTCGCTCCGTGCCCTCCTGAAGTCAACAACCATCTCTTTTGTTTTGTTCACATTCAGAGACAGGTTGTTGGCTCTGCACCAGTCCGTTAGCCGCTGCACCTCCTCTCTGTAAGCTGACTCGTTGTTCTTGCTGATGAGACCCACCATGGTCGTGTTATCGGCAAACTTGATGATATGGTTTGAGCTGTGTTTTGTAGCACAGTCCTGGGTCAGCAGAGTGAACAGCGATGGACTGAGCACACAACCCTGAGGAGCCCCCCCGCCCCCCGTGCTCAGTGTGATGGTGTTGGAGATGCTGCCAACATGGATCTGAACTAACTGAGGTCTCCCAGTCAGGAAGTCTAGGATCCAATTGCAGAGGGAGGTGTTCAGGCCCAGTAGGCTCAGCTTTCCAATCAGTTTCTGAGGGATGATTGTGTTGAATGCTGAACTGAAGTCTATGAACAACATCCGAACGTTTGTGTCTTTTTTGTCCGGGTGGGTTAGGGTCAGGGGGAGGGTGATGGCAATGGCGTCATCTGTTGAGTGGTTGGGACGGTACGCAAACTGCAGGGGGTCCAGTGAGGGGGGCAGCAGGGTTTTGATGTGCCTCATGACGAGCCTCTCGAAACACTTCATGATGATGGATGTAAGTGCAATGGGACGGTAGTCATTTAGGCAGGACACTGAAGACTTCTTCAGCACAGGGACGATGGTGGCGGTCTTGAAGCACATTGGAACGGTGGCGCTGCTCAGGGAGATGTTGAAGATGTCCGTGAGAATATCTGCTAGCTGGTCTGCACATCCTCTGAGCACTCTACCAGGGATGTTGTCTGGTCCAGCAGCCTTCCATGGGCTGACCCTGCACAGGGTTCTTCTCACATCGGCCACGGTGAGACACAGCACCTACAATTTTAGGAGGGGCAGACTTCCTCGCCGCCACATCATTTTCTGCCTCAAACCAAGCGTAGAAGTTATTCAGCGCATCTGGGAGGGAGGCATCACCTGCACAGTCAGGTGATGTTGTCCTGTAATTGGTAATGTCCTGGATGCCCTTCCACATGCGCCACGTGTCACCGCTGTCCTGGAAGTAACTGTGGATTAGCTGGGCACGTGCACGCTTTGCCCCTCTGATGGCTCGGGACAGTTTGGCCCTTGCTGTTGTTAGAGCTGCCTTGTCGCCTGATCTGAAGGCGGAGTCGCAGGACCTCAGCAGCGCACGCACCTCCGCGGTCATCCATGGCTTTTGGTAGCGCGTATAGTAATGGTCTTGGACAGACCATCACTTACACTTTGAACAGCACTCTCTGGGAGAGATTGTCAACAGCCCTTAAAGTTTCAATGAATAATGTCTTAGTGATTCAAGTGAATTCCGAGTCCAGAAAAAGTAATTTTACTACGAGGAGTACTTATCCACCATTTTAGGAGGTCCGATCAGATTCCGAAGTTGACTGGATAGCCGGAAGACTTGCCACAAACGCTTCAGCTTCCTTCGCTGATTTGAACCACTTGTATTTCCCGGTATTAAGCTTGATTCGTAGATCAGCAGGGTTACGAAGGGAAGGTTTGAAACCAGGATCAAAAAGCACTTTCATTATGCCTTTAAACTCAGCGCGCATCTTTAAGGTCTGGGGTGCAAAATCTTCCACAAAGCGAATGGTTGTATCCTGGAAAGGAAAAGACCCCCTGCGACGCGCCTCTACAATCAGACTGTGTTTTACCTGGTATTGATGGAAACACAAGATTACTGGTCGCGGGCGGGAGCCCAGAATTCCGGGGGGAATGTAAACTCTGTGTGCCCGTTTGAGCTTGGGCAGCTTCGGAAGCAAATCTTTCCCGAATAACTCACAGAGAAACTCGGCGAAAAACTTCACGGTTGATCCCTTTTTGGTCGCCTCTGGCAATCCCAGAATTCTGATATTACAGCGTCTGCTGCGATTTTCGAGATCCACCATTTTGGAAAGAAGTTTGTTAGATTTTTCCTCTAAGCTGGAACAGAGAGTCTCCAAGTATCGAACACAACTTTCTAAATCTTCAGAAGTCGAATCGATGCAAGATAAGTGTTCAGCATGTTTGTCCACTTTATCGTTGATCCGATCCAGTTTGTCTTCTAACTGTTTGAAAGCGGTTTTAAATTCCTTTAAGATTTCGTCTCGGAGCTTTCCAAGCGCAACCAGCGTCTCGTCCGACGGGGTCATGGCTTCTTTTCTCCCGGATTTAGAACTCTTGCTAGACATTGTAAGTTAGATATATTCACAGGCAAGTAAGAGATACCGAAATAATTCCTAACTAAGGTTTAAAAAATGGAGACATTTAGTGCAAAGATAGCGACAGTAGCGGAACAAAAGTTTGGAGCAGCTAAACAATCGCCATCTTACCGGAAGTCCTAACAGCACTCTCCCAATACCTGCCCTCACTTTGCTCACCTGGAAATGCCTCCACCAATCCTGAACCAGCCTCTTCCAGTCCTAGCCCAATCACCACTGAACCTAGACTGCCGCCTTCCAATCCAAGGCCATAGACCATCCTCCAATTATCCTACAACAATCCTGGACTACTCCCCACCAGTTCTAGATCACTGTCCTCCAATCTAAGACCATTACCCTGCAAAACTAGACAACTTCCAACTGTGCCAGACCAGTTTCCTCCAATTCCAGACCAAATTCCTCTAATCTGAAATCAGCCTCCTTCAAGCCCAGTGTTTTTCCAGTCCTACCCCTTGCTCCACCAATTCTAGAATACAATTTTAGACCACCACCCCATCAATCCTCAGCTATCCCTTGCCTACTAATCAACTGGCTGACACAAAATACAGCTTTTTGACTTCTGATCAAATGCATTTTCAATATATAATTTAGAAAAAATAAGATTATATTTTTAGAAAAGAGACTGAATAAACCCCACACCAGAGGTTTACTGCTAGTTGTCCCAACCCAATTACGTCTACTTGCCTGTTACCTGTTGGCTTCCATAGAGATAAATACAGTCCCTCAGTAATACTTACAAATAATTGCCCCATTACAGTTTGTAGAAGTATTTCCTTTGGTCTTCAAGGCAAACTAGAGTGAGTGAGGAGATAGAATGGCTAAAATTACTGAAATGCTGGCAACTTCCATCTTAATTGGGAACAGACAGGATAAGTAGGATTAGTAAGGTGTGGAAGGACTCGCTAAGTGAGAACCTTCTATGCCTCACACAATTGTCCATCCCTTGCTGAGTGTTCAGTAGATCTGTCACCCGATGCAGATATGGCCCAAGTGTGGAGTGAGAGACTCTGAAGCAGGTTGATATTTCACAGACTTTAATACGAACAATGTTAAATGG
This sequence comes from Hemitrygon akajei, assembly GCF_048418815.1. Classification (NCBI taxonomy): domain Eukaryota; kingdom Metazoa; phylum Chordata; class Chondrichthyes; order Myliobatiformes; family Dasyatidae; genus Hemitrygon; species Hemitrygon akajei. The sequence goes on along the minus strand of NC_133128.1, from coordinate 141,757,926 downwards.
AAAAGAAAACAATAAATGCTAGACCAAAACAGAGCCATTAACTAAAACTCTCAAATGGAAAACGAAGCCTACCCTGCGACTGAAAAGAACAACTAAGAATAAAACAAATACCGCTGGTCTCAGAGTCAGTTGACTCGACAGTCCAGTTTCTCAGGCAAGACTGAACACAGGCAGCAAAACACTGCTGTGTCCAAGTCTCGACAAATACTACAACGGAATGAATGGAGTTAAATACTATCACAATGAAATAATAATTAGCTGACACGTGCATATTCACAAGCGCAATTGCCGAATCTGCTGCACCGCCGAACCTGCCACAACCTTAAGAAGAAATCTTTGCAATTATATGCTGCCTTTCCCTTCAAGATGTCCTCAGAAAACTTTGCATTTGGATAAATATGCTCTGTAGCTGCTTTATTGGATACACTTGTTCATTAATGCAAATATCTGATCAGCCAATCATGTGACAGCAACTTAATGCATAAAAGCATGCAGGCATAGTCAGGAGGATTAGTTGTTGGTGCCAGACGGAATGGTTTGTGTATCTCAGAAACTGCTGGTCTCCTGGGATTTTCACACACAACAGTCTCTGGGGTTTACAGAGTATGATGCAAGAAACAACAAAAAAAATTAAGTGAGTGGCAGTCCTGTGGGTGAAAATGCCTTGTTAATGACAGAGGTCAGAGGAGAACGGCCAGACTGGTTCAAGCTGACAAGAAGGCAACAGTAACTCAAATCACCACACGCGTTACAGCAGCGGCGTGCAGAAGAGCATCTCTGAATGCACAACATGTCAAACCTTGAAGTGGATGGGCTACAAACATACACTCAGTGGCCTCTTTATTAGGTACAGGAGATACTTATTAAAAAGGCCACAGAATGTAGTCCTGAGACTTAATACAAAGGTGGAGGCCAAACAACTCTGAGACAGTTCTGCCCCATTCTCCCAGATCTGATGCCACTATTTCAAAGAGTAGGTATCTGTTCCAGAGAGAGACAGGCAGTCCTTAGTGTCATTTGTGGCTGCATGAGCAGCATTCTTGTCCTATAGTCACTGGATAACATTGTCAAGCCCCAGTCAAGAGCCTTGTCACAGAAATCTAGACTGTAACAAAAGGTTGGTATGTTATTGGATGTGATGCTAAACCATGGTCCATTTGGATCGAAGTAATATAGTATTACTCCGAGTAAGAAAAGGGGAATTCCTCTGATATCAAACCAATAATTATATATAAAGCATCATGAACAGAAATGATTTTGAACCTTGCTGAGCACAGATTGCCTTACATGTCAGCAATATTAACCGCTCTTCAAATATACTGATCTCTGACTAATGCCATGACTGGAAAGTGTTTTTTTTGGTCATCCTAAAATCATGAGTGAAAGTAAAACAGAAAATGCTGGAAACACACAGCAGGTTAAACGGCGACTGCGGAGAGGAGAGAGTTAATAGTTCAGGTTGAAGATCCTTTGCCAGAACTGAGGAAAGAGAAAAAGCAAGTTAGCTTAAAGTTGCAGGGAAGGTCGAAGTAGGATAAATAAGAGAAAGGAAATATCTGTGATAAGGTGAGGGGAGGGTTGCTATGGCGATAAATTGTTCTGCAACACAATGCAATGCATTGCAAATAGGAGGACCAGGCATGCTAATGGACAGCATGAAAAATACAGAGTGAACATTCAGAACTTCATAAACAAGTTTCATGGAATCTTAAGAGAGCAGAGAAGATTTTGGTTTAATATCTAAAAGACAACTCCTCTGGTGGAACAGAACTCCTTTAATACTGGAGAGAATTATAGCCTGTATTTAAGAACAAGTCTGTGAAATGGAAGTTAAACCCACAACCTTCTGACTCAGGAACAGGAATACTACCAACTGTGCTGAGGCTGAGTTAGCACAATTCATGCAAGCCTAAAATTACATAACCATTAAATTAATTTGTGGATTGCACTATGAATGTGCCACGCCATATGAACTGAATCTTTGTATCTAGGGGTGGATGAATTAAAAGCTCAAAGACAAATCAAGAAAATGAAAAGATGTAAAAAAGAGTGAAAAATAAGAAGCAAGCACAAGAGGAGACTCTTCTAATCAATCCTACTAAACTGTATCTGCGAGGCACAAAAAAGAAAAAATCCTCAGCTGCTGGAAATCCAAGCACTGCACAGAAAATGCGGGAGGAACTCAGCAGGCCAGGGAGCATCTATGGAAAAGAGTATAGTCAGCGTTTCAGGCCGAGACCCTTCTCCAGTCCTGCTGAAGGGTCTCGGCCCGAAACATTGATTATACTCTTTCCATAGATGCTGCCTGGCCTGCTGAGTTCCTCCAGCGTTTTCTGTGTGTTGCTTGTATCTGTGAGGCAGTGGATTCACTGGCTGCCCCTCTGAATTTTCAATGGCATTATATTTATAAGTACTGAGCTGCCAGGTCTCCACCCCTTAATTCCCTCAAAACCCAAAACTCAATTAATCTCAGCTTTGAATGCTTTCATTGACTGTCTTTGAGCTAGGGAATTTCAAAGATACACAGCATTCAGAAAAGAGAAGAGCAGCTCCTTCTGATGTTGGGCCAGCATTAATGCATCAAGCATCACCAAAAGGGGTGATTCTGGGATTTTTCTGTGCACCACTCACTTGCCCAGAGTGCTCTTAATCTCAGTTTGGCTTAGGCTCTTCACCCTGGAAACAAAATCTCATACCCAGGAAAAGGTTAAAGGTCTAAGGTGAGACAGGATGACAAACTCCTTTATGTTTCCCAACAGTGTCGGACAGGCAACTGAGAAACCTCCTTGGTGTAGCAGCTGTAATTGTTAAATAGATGTAAGATTGACTGACAGTGAGTGGCTATGAGAGTGACAAGGAGGTGGTCAATCTTATCTAATTTCTATCTGATGAACAAAGGATTTATGAAGTGCAAGAACATCGTCTGCATGAAGATGGAATAAAATGAGAGGCATCACTTCTAAAGCCTGCAAGTAGTTGGTTCCACTGAAAAAGTTGTGGAGATGGCCTCTGGCTTAGAGGCTATATGAACATGATGAACTCAGGACTCATAAACGCTTTCCCATTGAAAAGTGAGAGGGCAGCACAGTGGTGCAGCTAATGAATCCACTGCCTTGCAGACCCAGTTACCTGGGCTTAATTCTGAATGTTCTGGAGCTGTCCAGGTGAAATTTCCATGTTCGGTCTGTGGCCATGTGGGCTTCCAGCAAATGCTCTATTACCTCCCCACCCAACATTGTTGAGACTTAATTCACAAGGATGTTGCCGGAACTTGAGGATCTGACTTAAAGGGAAAGGTTGAATAGGTTTAGGACTTCATTCTCTGAAGCATAGGAGAATGAGGCAAGATTTGATCATGAGAGGTATAGTTAGGGCAAATGCCAGCAGGCTTTTTACACTGAGGTTGGATGAGATTAGAACGAGAGGTCATGGGTAGAGGGTGAAATGAAAATATTTAAGGGGAACTTCTTCACTCAGAGGATGATGAGAATGTGGGACGAGCTGCCAGAAGAAGTGACGGGTGCAGGTTCAATTTGACAGACAGACAGACAAACATACTTTATTGATCCTGAGGGAAATTCGGTTTCGTTACAGTTGCACCAACCAAGAATAGTGTAGAAATATAGCAATATAAAACCATAAATAATTAAATAATAATAAGTTAATCATGCCAAGTGGAAATAAGTCCAGGACCAGCCTATTGGCCCAGGGTGTCTGACACTCCGAGGGAGGAGATGTAAAGTTTGATGGCCACAGGCAGGAATGACTTCCTATGACGCTCAGTGTTGCATCTCAGTGGAATAAGTCTCTGGCTGAACGTACTCCTGTGCCTAACCAGTACATTATGGAGTGGATGGGAGACATTGTCCAAGATGGCATGCAACTTGGACAGCATCCTCTTTTCAGACACCACCGTCAGAGAGTCCAGTTCCACCTCCACAACATCACTGGCCTTACGAATGAGTTTGTTGATTCTGTTGGTGTCTGCTACCCTCAGCCTGCTACCCCAGCACACAACAGCAAGCATGATAGCACAGGTGGGGGAGGGGTGTAGTCATGAGAGCAGGATGGGGGCTCTGAGGAGGGGTAGGAGGGGAGAGTGGAGTATGTGTTGGTTGGGGGCCGACAACAGATGAATCATGTGGGGGATGGGCAGGGGCCACAGTGTCAAATCTGTTGAAGAACAGGTTAAGTTAATTGGCCCTGTCCAATTTCAACATTTAAGAGAAATTTGGATAAGTACATGGATAGGAGGGGTATGGAGGACTATGGTCCAGGTGCACATTGATGAGACCATGCAGAATAATAGTTTGGCATGGACTAGAAGGGCCAAAGGGCCTGTTTTGTGCAGTGGTGCTCTATGACCCCATGACTCTAAAGCGTGCCAGTTGATAGGTTAACAAGCCACTGTAAGTTGCCCTCAGTATGTAGTGAGTGGTAGACTCTGGGGAGAGTTGATAGGCATGTGGGAAGAATAAAATGGGATTAATTAGCATGAAGTATTAATGGTTCTTAAGACAGAGCCTCAATTCAAAACATCAACCTTGAAAGCATCTAGTACAAGGTTCTGCCCTGAACCATTTGCCATCCATTTGCCTTCCTACATGTTACTTGGCCCACTTGGTTCTTCCAGCAGTTTGTTTGTTTTTCTGCTCTAGAATCCAGGATCTGCAGTCGCTTCTCTCTTCATAGTGTAATGGGTGGTTAAAGGCCAGACCCTTAGTAGTGGGGACAAGCTCCCACAACCTATTAAACGCTGTCAATGGTGTGCACCTCAAATAGCCTCTGACAACCAAGTCCAGCTCCTGGTCTTCATGTGTGGCTCAGCCACTAAGACCAATGGAACCATTTCTACTGACAGGAGAAGGGGCAAAAGTGGATTACTGGCACCTTAAATCCAGTCGCTTCAGGCAGATAGGGCTCATCAGCCATGGTGGGCAGCTCAGCTAGAAGGAAAACTCTGATCTCAGACCTCTGCTGCCTTGTGGCTATACCCTTCACGGGGAAGACTTTGGGAGTAAACTCCGAGGGAAAAATCCAGAGCTGGAATCCTTAAGGCATTCCTACATTGAGTTCAATGTTTACTGGCAACTCCTGCAACGCTGCTGGTGCCAAACTGTATCGGTCTCTGCTGTTCCTTTGGCTTCATCAGATGCGTGGGGGGGAGGGGGGAGCCTGCTATATAGGCAACAGCCCAGTCTTGCGGGTCTAGACTGCCAGGATGCAATATCCATGGTCAACTCTGAGCAACGGAGGCCCTCATGAGTGAATTGCAGAGAGTTGGCAGACTTTGAGAAGAACAGGCCATCCTGGTACGTTTAGTGGGACATCTTGCAGTTGAACGTCCAAACATATCCCCAGCATACATCACCATCTCCAACCAACTGTGTCTCGGAAGGCTAAAAGAAATAAGGATTTTATGATGACATTGAACGTCCAGAGGTTCAGAGTCCATGCAAGAAGAATCAAGATGTGGTGTGCTGGATATTGAATGATTATAAAACTGACCTGCTGTAGACCCACCATTTACCATTTCTAATCTAGCCCCTTTGTTTTGCCTGTCAAGGAACATGCCATTCATACTGCTGTATTTCCTCTTCTGAAATAATATGGTCGGTAGATCCAGAGGGTTGGGAATGGAGGTGTTGCAGAAGGAAGGAGAGCCCACGAACCCCCTCACAGATACAGCATTGAGGAGGTGAGCCAACAAATCAAGATCAGGTTGAGGAATCCCAGGCGAAGTGAGCCAGTCGATGGTGATCGTTCTTCACCATATAGGTGCTAGTATTTGAAATATACTGAGATAGAAGGAAAAAAGAGCTACTAAATGTCAAAAATGCTACATATCGCCCTGTTAGATATACATAAATAACAGAACATGAAAGAACAAACCCACCACCTTAAAGTTTTAGTTCAAGGGAACAGTGCAGACCATGAGCTTTGATGATGTACTTACACCCAATAATTGGAATCAGATTTCAATGGAAATCCTCCAGCTGCACTTTGTTATACCACTGAAAGCATTAAAAATGTTCCTTTTTTTTTGATAAAATGGAAGCAGCAGCTGGAGCCATTTTAACTCTGATATTTGCGAATCCAATAACAGGCGTAAGTGTGGCAAAATCTCTGAGGATTAACTGTGTCATAAGATGAATGGTTTTGTACTTATATAGCAGTGCGGCAGAACTGAGTATATAAAGAAGGTTAAGGGGAGGTTTGCTAAGTGTCAAATTAGTTAATGATAGATGAGTATTTTGCACTTAGATAATAAAGTATGTGTGCAGATGCTTTGAAAAAGGGAAAATTATCACAACACTCCTGTGGCCAACTGTTGCCATCAGATCAGATTTCTACACTGCCCAGTGCTCATGCTAGCCCATTTACACATTACACATTGCCATTGTTACTTCCTCAATCTTCCCCTAAGTTAACCGCAGTCCATCCAAAGGCAGGCCTTACACATGTGCGGAAGGGGAGTCTCACTGCTAAGCTGACTCCCGTTATTCTAGATTCTTTTGAGAGTTTTCAGGCTCATGTGTCACTTGACCAGCTTATTGCATTGATAAACTTTCATGGTTGCTCCACAAAAACATCTCCTCCACACACATTCTGTCTTGCCCTTCCCTCTAGGGTGCTGATGCGAGAACCCAGCTAGTTTTCATCCCACCAGATCACCTCCCCTCCCTAATATTGATCTGCTGGTGGGCGCCCACTGCAGATGAATGAGTTTATTCATTATCTTGCGATTGGTTCTGATTAGCGGATGGTTCTATAGGCCCTTCCCGGTGAAATTTGGCACCTGGCATAGACTGGGCAGGCATTTGATGAGAGGTTAATGAGTAAATTCCCATCAAAGTAAGAGGTTCCTCGTTAGCCTCCTATCAGACGTCTCTCCAGTCTATGCCAGGTGCCAAATTCACAGGGAAGGACTTATAGAACTGAGCAAAAATAAGCCACTGGAGGAACTTAGTGGGTCAGGCAGCAACTGTGGGGGTAAATGACAGTTAGCTTTTTGGGTCAATGCATGAGTCAAAATTCAATTGAGATCGGCAGTGGTAGAGTTAGTAAGTTTGTTGCTGCTCTGCTGCAGTGATGACGCTAGCCCAGGCTTGATTTCCAGTGCTGTCCGTACGGAGGTTGCATGTTCTCACGGATTTGCTCCGTTTCCTCCAGAGATATCAAACGTATTCAGGCTCACTGAGTCTGTGCCGCCCATCAACCACCCACTTACACCAGTCCCACTTTATTCTGCCTGAATTCCCACCAGCACCCTGCAGATTTTACCCCTGGTCTAGGGGGACTTTATACCGACCAGCACGTCACTGGGATGTGGGGGGGAAGGGGGAGACCTACACTGTCGCAGGGAGAGCATGTACCTGAGGTCAGAATTGAAACGAGATCACTAGAGGTGTGAGGAAGGGGTTCTACCTGCAGCAACATAAGCATACACTCACCTGGCTGTTTAGCGAGGGCAAATCATGATGGCAGCAGCCAAAGCATTCTGCTTGGCCAGAGGCCAGGGTTAGGAAAAATTATTAAATTGTTCTCACAAGTCCCAGGAGGACAAGCATTATGTGCAGAAATTGAATAGAGGACAATCAGCAGGCGTCCAATCACATTACAGGAAGTGCCTGCAAAGATGAAAACTGCATCAATATAAGTATTTCTGGGCACTCACTGTTAGTTCATTTGACTTTGATCCGCAGCTTCAGATATTCACCATGCTTCCTAGAGATGGAAATAGAGTATTTTGAACACAGAACACTACAGCATAGTACAGGCTTTTCAGCCCATGATGTTGCGCCGACCTTTTACCCTACTCTAAGATCAATCTTACCCTTGTCCAGGGCCCTCCATTTTTCTGCCATCCATGTGTCCATCTAAGAGCTTCCTAATTGCCCCAATACACCTGCCTCTACCACCACCCCTTGCTGGGTGTTCCATGCACTCACCACCTTACGAATAAAGATCCTACCTTCTGACATCTCCCTAGACTTTCCTCCAATTGCCTTAAAATTACGCCCTCTGGCATTAGCTATTTCTGCTCTGGGGAAAAGTCTCTGGCTATCTGCTTGATCTATTCCTCTTACCATCTTGTACACCTCTATCAAGTCACCTCCCGTCCTTCTTCACTCTAAAGAGGACACCCGAGCTCACTTAACCTATCCTCATAAGTCATGCTATCTAATACAGACAGCATCCTGGTAAATCTCCTCTGCACCTCTCCTAACCTTCCACATCCTTCCTATAGGATGTACAAGCTTTACTGACAGAACTTCAAGTGGTCCTTTTAGACTCTGTGGGACAGGTATCCAGAATGTCAGAAAAGGGAACACACACACACACACACACATCAGTGTTGATTGTATACAGGTCTTGCGTGTATTTCCCACTGTGTGGTCTAAATCCACAACTGTAGGGCAGTCACTGCTGGAGGCCTCCTCCCTGCGGGCCTCTCACGCCCACTGTCCACTTATCCCGGGGTGGGAGTGATTGCAGAAACTGCCCTAGCAGTATTGAGTGACACCCAGGGCTGCAAGCTCCACCTCCCCTTGCTGGAAGTGAGAGCATCCGAGGGAAGGGGCTGGTCTCTTGCTGAAAGATAAGATTGTGTGAAATTCTCTTGAGGACAGGCTTTGGACTGAATTATAATGCTTCATGATAATACCTGGTATATCTGAAATGTAACACCTCATGTCATCAGGTAGCCCATTAACTAATGGCCAGGATCCCATGCTTGAGGTCGCTGACATCAGGAATGAAATTTTAAAATGCAGGCAAAATCATTAAAGAGGCTAAAATCACTTATCTTATTGTAATCTTATTATATTGTAATAAAATCAAAGTTATCCTTCAATCCTAATATCACATAACCAGTATCAAAATTGAGTCTTTTAAATGGTTGGGAATAATCCCAAGGACTTTTTTAAATGAGTCACACGTGTAACCTTGGCAAACACAGGACCAAACTATCTCATTCCATGGAAGACTGTGTGGTTTTGAATGGGGAAATTCATCACAGACTCATGGCCCAGAAAGTAGCATGACCAATGGCAAATGAATTTGTCGACACAGGGATCAAATTCTAAAATGACCCACTTTTTAAAATTGCATCTGTTTGTAAAACAGCAGGAAAAAAAAGTCAGGGAAGCTAGTAGAAACCTCATCTATATATGGGGTGAACGGCGATTATATCAGTGGTCAGCTGACAGTGGATGAATTATCATCATTTGGATACAACTTGAGGTTGCAGTACACAAAAACTATCTGAAGGGGAAACAGCAGAAGAGGAGCAAGGAGAAAGGCTAGACGTTAGATGTTTTCCATCGGACTGGGGATCTGCCAGCATTGTCAATCTCAGGGTGTGTCTCTAACCTGCTGCATTATGATCATTAAAGTTATTGATGCTTCTTTATGTCTCGAGAGATTGGAGTTGGAAAACAAACCTGAAACAAGTTCAGAGGAAGACTCCAAGCAAAAATATTTCCAGCATACTGATGATAGAAACTTTGTCACTGTGGCACATTTAGAGGAACTGCTGCCTCACAGCATCAGTGACTGAGATTCAGCTGGGTGCTGAATGATTGTAGTTGGCACGTTATCACTGGACCATGTGAGTTAGTTACAGGAGCCCCCATTTCTTCCCACAGCCTAAACATGTGCAGACTGGTATTTGAATTGACTACATATTTTGTCTGCAGTGTGTACAGTATGTGAGTGATAGAATCTGCGGGTAGGATTAGTAAATGGGTACTTGGTGATCAGTATGGGCGTGGTGGAATGAAGGGCCTATTTCTGTGATTTGTTTCCCTGTGACTCTCTTGCCTGTCAGTAGGAATTTGCTCAGGACACATGATTGCACTTAAACAGCAGCAAACACTCCAATTCTACAGAACCTGAAAATGAGGTGCAAGACGTTTGTGTTGGGTGTGATGTTTGATAGCCTCCAAAATCAGGGGCATGGTCACAACATATGGTATAATTCAGAAAGTCATAAGCCTCACTTTGGTCACTAATGATCACGGTTCCTGGGTAGAGTTTGTACTCGCCACACTGCTGATTGGTTCAATTTACCCAGCGTGCTTAATGGTGGCATGCAGTTTTTAAGGTCAAAGATGACTTGCTCTCACAACTAGTAAGATGCCAGAGTGTGTGTTCTTTTGACATAACATAAGACCACAAGACCATAAGATATTAAAGCAGAGTTGGGCCATTTCATCGTGGCTGATCCAATTTTCCCTCTCAGCTCCAATTTCCTGCCTTCTCCCTGTAGCCCTTCATGCCCTGGCCATGGGTGTTGCATATACACTGCCTTGCTGTCAGGGGAAAAAAAATTTAAAAACACCCAAAGCAATTGGAGACCAGGCTCTGTGACCTTCAAAAAATGTGCTGGGTGCAGATGTGGGATTGGGTTCATATCAGAGAATAAAAGAGGGTGAGACAGAAACACAGTTCATGAGTTCTGATGAAACGTCTTCAACCTGAAACATCAACTGTTTCTCTTTCCATAGATGCTGCCTGACCTGCTGAGTATTTTCATTTTATTTGGAATAAGAACTATAGCTTCACTGTGGTTTAGGATGTCAGAGAAAAGGGAAAGAAGGTTTCTATTTACTTAGCAGCTTTTAAGTAGCCTTACACCTTAGAATCAGGTTTATTATCACCAGCACGTGATGTAAAATTTGTTAACTTCACCTAAGTGTGTGTGTGTGAAATGGAGGCAAGCATATAAACAGAGGGAGCAAAGGGGAAATGTGGGGTAGAGGAAAAGGGAAAATGGAAGGGCTGACTGAATGGGTGTAAGAGAGAAGCATTCATGAGTGATGGGGTGAGGCAATTGTTCTGAAGAAGGGAGTTTTGGTTTAGGGGAAAGAGGATTGATAAAGGTGCAGTAAGAGCTCAGAGGAGTTAGGTGAGGGAAGGGTCTCAGTCAACATAGAATATAGAGCAGTACAGGCACATCTGACCTTTTAACCTACTCGGTGATTGATTTAACCCTTCCCTCCATTTCTCTATTACTCGTGTGTGTCTATCTAAGAATTGTCCTTAATGTATCTGCAATCCTTGACAGTGTGTTCCACGAACTCTGTGTAAAATACCTACCTTTGACTTCCCTCAGTGAACCTCCCTGGAGATCAATGAACCAGGGCATATTTGCAGTACAACAAGCATTTGGAAAAGCAAGGACTGACCAGACAGCATGGCTTTACGCATGGGAAATCATGTCTCATGAATTTGGTTGTTTTTATGAAGAGGTGACCAAAGGGATTGATGAGGGCAGGGTGGGTAATATTGTCTGTTCGGACTTCTGTGTGGGAGGGCAGGTGGGATAGTTGGTAAGTTTGTGGGTGATGCCAAGGAACACCAGATGGAACTTAACTCAGACAAATGCAAACTATTATATTTCGGCAAGTTAAACCAGAACAGGACTTACATGGTATATGGCAGGATCCTGGAGAGAATTTGAGAACAAAGAGACTAAAGGATACAAGTGTAACATGTACAGGCCCGAAACTGGCAACACAGTTAGACAAGGTGATGAAAGCTTTTGACATTCTTGTCTTCAAGCATTCTTGCCTAGAGAGCCTAGGTTTACGGTGAGAGGGGCATATCATAGGAGCAGGAGGATGAGAGGAGGAAGAGGAATGAAGAAGAGGAAGAAGAAGAGGCAGGGGAAAGAGGAAATAAAAGATGAGGAGAAGAATGAGGGAGAGAAGAAAGAGAACAGGAGGAAGAGGTAAGGGATAAGCAGCAAGTGGAAGAGGAGGAGCACTATTTTCACAATTCAGCCCGGTTACATCCTCATGGATCTTTTCTGCATCCGTATCAGGTTAGCGCTATCCTTTCTATGGTTGGCAAGCAGAACTGCGCACAATATTCCAAGTGTGGTCTCCTCAATGTTTTGTGCAGGTGTGACCAGGCAGACCATGGCATGTGGAACGAGCTGCCAGGGGTAGTGGTAGAGGTGGGAACAATGATAATGTTTAAAATACATTTGAACAGGTATATCTATAAGAAAGGTTTAGAGGGATATGGGTAGAATATAGGTAAATGGGACTAACTCAGGTGGTCAACGGGGACCGACACAGAGGAAGAACCAAAGCTGAAGGGGCCAGGCAGCCTGCTCCTGCTACGAGTGACATGTTCAGGTGAACTATCCAGTTAGTAGCCTCCCTACTCCTGCCTCCACCTCCTCTTTCTCCTGCCTCTCCTACTCCTCCTTTTCCTGTACTTCCTTCTTCTATTCCTCCTCTTCATTCTCTTCCTCTTTCTCCTTTACTTCCTCTTCCTCCTCTGCCCTTAGGGGTAGAACAATACAGCACTGAACAGGCCACTCTGCCCAAGGTGTTGTGCCAATCTTAATGCCAATTTATACTAAATGCCCTTGCACCATTAGGCCTATCTCTGTGCCGTACAACTCTGTGCCTCTATGGCAAGAGTAAACAAGACAACTTCCGGAACTGGCATGGCCCAGTGAGTACTGTCTCCTTCCAGCTCCTTCAGTGTCTCTTCTTGTCCCAATGGTCTTATTGTCATTCATCTTTCAGTTCACACCCCAATGCCAATACGTCCGCCGGGCAGGATGCGTGCCCAGCACACATTTGCTTTGCAACAATATACTGCTGCTGTGAACCTCACTCCCAAATCTCAAATCCTGCAGACTCTGGTAGCTATTCCATCCCCGACCACCTAGTCTTCAGGCTTTTGTCAAAGTCTATTCACTGGAAGGCTAATGATCTCTGCCATTGCGTCTGTGGGTGCCTGCGTTCTACATCACTTGTACACTGTCACATCAACCAACAAACTGATACCCCAGCAGATGTCATATCTAAGAAAGGGTGTGCTTGCATTGGAGAAGGTAGAATGATCCTGGGAATGAAAAGGTTCTCATATGAGGAGTGGTTGATGGATCTGGAATTTAGAAGAATGAGGGGGATTTCATTGAAACCTATTGAATGTTGAAATGCCTAGATAGAAAAAATAAATGGGGAGAGGATGTTTCCAATAGTGGGAGAGTCTTGACCAGAGGCATATCCTAGGAATACAAAGAACAGAGATGAGGAGGAATGTCTTTAACCAAAAGGTGGTAAATATGTGGAATTCGTTGCCACAAATGGCAGTGAAAGCCAAGTCGTTGGGTATATTTAATGCAGAGTTTCATAGGCTCTTGTTGAGTAAGGATGTCAAAGGTTACGGGGAGAAGGCAGGACAATGGAGTTGAGAGGGATACTAAATCAGCCATGATGGAATGGCAGATTTGACTCAATGGGCTGAATGGCCTATTTCTGCTCCTTTATCTTATGGTCTGTGACTCAGATTCCTGAGGTTCTGCCCTGGGAGAAGGGAGTGTGGTCAGCTAGAGGTATGAATAAGCAGTATGTCAGCATTCATGTTCCAACCGTTGGCACTTTGATGGTGTTCTGAAAGCCTTCCAGGCAGCTCATACTGAGATCATGCACTCCAAAGTTGGACAACAGAACAGCCAAGGATCATTCTCCAGGGACACCTGCCGATTCCTCACTTGGAGACAGCATTCCTCCGCAACTCAGCCACCTATCACCCAGATTGTGTTTAATCAAAGCTTTAAAACAGCCATTGCAATATGGCACTATTTAATTTATAAATCTGGATGTTCGTTTTGCATTTATTTTTGTACCGTGGCCAAGCAAACGATGCTGTGGATCAATGCCAGAAGCCCGCTCAGGAGCGTGAGACAGCTGCTGAACGGGCAGTTGCATTTATGTCACTAATGATGTATTTTAATTCTTGCAGACCCTAGGCAGAGGGAATATCTGGAATTCTCTGCCCCAAAAGGATCTGGAGACCACATCTGGAGTATTTAAAGGGGAGATAGGCAAATCTGTGAGGATTATGGGGAACTAGCACAAAGGAAGAATTGAGGCATAAGGGAGAGAGTGGCCTACTCCTGCTCCTATTGACATGTTCAGGTGAACTGTCCAGTTAGTAGCCTCCCTACTCCTGCCTCAACCTCCTCCTTCTTTCTCTATACTTCCTTCTTCTATTCATCCTCCTCTCCCTCCTCCTCTTCCTCCTTCTCCCTTAGAACATAGGACAGTACTGCACTGGATAGGCCATTCAGCCCACAATATTCTGCCTGCCTTAATGCCAATTTATACTAAATGTCCTCACCCTGCGTTTCACCCTATCCCTCCAATCTCTTCATATTCATGTCTCTATCTAAAATCTTCTTAAGCTCCACTAAACTACCTGCTTCCACGACTATCCCTGATAAACCATTCTCTGCGTAAAAACTTTCGCCTCTCATAGCCTTTAAACTTCCCCTCCTCTAACCTTAAAAACATATCCTCTGGCGTTTAACATTTCTTCCCAGAGAAAATATTCTGACTGTCTACACTATCTATGCCTCTCAATTTTAAAAACCTCAACCAGGTCTCCTCTCCATCTATAACGTCCAAAGAGAACAACCTGTCCTTATGGCTCATACAGTCTAATCTGGATAGCATCTTGGTAAACCTCTTCTGCGTCTTTTCCACAATCTCCACATCCTTCTTACAATGGGACAACCAGAAGTGCATATAATACCCCAAGCATGGACTGACTAAAGTTTCATATAGCTGCAGCATGAACTCCTTGATCTTATCCTCAACTATAGACCTGGATCCCAAAGTCCTTCTGAACTTCATTGCTATTAAGGGATCTATCATTAACTGTATACTTTCTCCTTCCATTGGACCTCCCCAAGTGCAACACCTCTCACTTGCCTGGATTAAAGTCCATTTCTCTGCAAATTTTTGTAACTGATCTCTGATAGTCCCTCACATTGTCTACAACTCCACCATTCTTAGTGTCATCCGCAAACTTGCAAATCCACCCAGATACATTTTCATCCCTTTCTTTCTTCCTCCTGTTTCAGATCCTTTTCCTGTTCTTCCCAGATCAGCTATATTAAAGATTAGCTCTGTCTGTTACAAGTACATTGAAACACAATGCATTGTTTGCGTCTGAAGATTGTGCTGGGGCAGCCCACAAGTATCGTCACACTTCCGGCACCAACATAGCATTTCCACATCTCACTAACCACAGCCATATGTCCTTGGAGTGTGGGAGGAATCCGGAGCACTTGGAGGAAACCCACACGGTCACTGAGTGAACATACAAACTCCTTACAGACAGCAGTCGGAATTGATTCTCCTTTCTTCTTCCTTCTCCTCCTCTTCCTCCTTGCCTTCCTCCTTCTTCTGCTGACCCTCTTCTTTCTCCTCTTCCTCCTCCCTCAATTCCCACCTCTTCTTCCCCCTTTTTCTTCTCCTCCTCACCTTTTAATCCACTTTGTGTTCTCAGAAGTGGGCTCCTCAATACAAAGGCCCCCATATGATGCTGGCTGAACGTGGCTGCTTGTGATAGAGATTGTGACGTGATCTTCCAGTGGACATTCACGAGACACTAGCACCTTCACCAATGTGGCATTCATGATTGGTGTCAGATTTGGAAGTCGCACTACTGATACCTTTTGAAAACACCAAGGCCATTCATAGAGTACAAAATCTAGCCAATACATAAGGATTTTTTTAAATATTTAATTAATTCATTTAGCAAATTAGCCATTTCTTAAAACAACATTTTTTATGAAGAAGCCTGGAAGAGAGCCAGGTGTTCGGCAGCATAGAGGTGCATCTGATAAAACTACCGCTCGATAGATCCAGTGGCACAGCTTAAAACCTGATCTCAAGTGCTGTCTATGTGGAGTTTGCAACTGTGTGGGTTTCCTTTGTGTCCTCCAGTTTTTATTCACACCTTAAAGATATGTGAGTTGGTAGACTAATTGCCTAGTAGGGTAATGTAATTGGTGGAAATGTATATAATTCACAACCACCAACACTGAGGTCGGGTTCACTTTAAGAGGCCGGCCAGATGTGATGTCGCATTACATGAAGTTCTGTCACTGAGTTTCTTGTGTTCAGCGTTTGGAGTACATTACATGAATAGTCACGGTTTTTCTGAAATATAAAACATCATTTTGTTTGTAAACACCTGCATTGATGAGCCCAATGCTCTGGGACGATTCCAGAGCTATTGAACATGTCGGCCAACACAGTTGCTTTCAAACTGCTGGTGGTTTGGGAGCAAAACGCCGTTGCCTGGGTTGTACAAGCCAGGGGACAATTCATGCTGCAAGAAACCTCCACTGACAACACCAAATATTTCTATATGGTGACGTCACTCAGCAATTTCACATCTGTGAGAGTGGTGAGTCTGCTAGGACACCCAGCTGAACACAATAAATACTGATCACTAAAAACTCACCTTTTACAGACTTTAGGACTATCGGAGTCTGCGCACGCTGAACAGATGCTCTCTTTACCTGACCTCAGTGATACCAAGCTGTTGGAGCTAATGGACCACATGCTGTCTCTCCTGGGAAATCACCATCCTTGTTTTATTTACAAAGAACTCCTCATTCAGCAAACACAAAGTACACTGCAGATGCTGTGGTCAAATCAACACGTGCAAAAGCTGGATGAACTCAGCAGGTCGGGCAGCATCCGTTGAAATGAGCAGTCAACGTTTCGGGCCGAGACCCTTCATTCAGCAAATGCCTGATCACATTCGCAGAGCCCTCACTAAGGCACCCGTGAAAGACTAACGGGAACTTGCTAAAATGACTGATAGTCTACACTCAGCCAGGCTGTGGAGCATCATTCCTCCTCTTTCGGGGGCCTAGTCAGCAAGGCACCCAGCATAAGGATGCCAGCACCTGAGAAACAGATGACACCGGGCCTATGTTTTAACCACGCTCGCTTTGGTACGAATGCTTGGATGTGCTGACTGACTTGCAGCTTTGACAGTCCCAGCACATTGGGCATCAGAGCTCTGTGAACACAGTGGTTTCCAGCTGCCAGGTGGTCTACAGTTCATTACGGACATCCCCCAAAAGGAAGTACAGCACACTTGACAGTCAACTTCTCCGTCTCTATCTGGCTGTCTGCCATTTTTGTTTTCTTCTAGAGCAGCGATGGCCAACCTATGGCACATGCTCCAAAAGTGGGGCATTGGATGATTACAAGTGGCGCATTGCATCCCAGTGACAATAATAAAAAAGTAAGCCTACTCATGCAAAAAGTATTAACCAAAAACCGATTTGTAGAAAAAAAATCTATAACAGGAATTCAAATAGCTTACAGCTAGAAATGGGTTTTACTGAGAATAAATCTAAAACTTAGCAATTATTTTTAGTGATTTTGTTATTTCATGCACATCTTTTGGCAAATGTTATCTTCTTTCACATTAATCTGTTTTCAATTTTAAAAAAATGTTCAATGAGTCAAACTAGGAAAGAACTTTTGTTCTGTAGTCGTTCCGTAACTGTTCCATACACGTTTGATACTTGTTTGATCCTGAGGCGCCGGGCGTCTGCACCAGCGGTGCGTCGCAGGTTTTTGCCAGTCAGTTGACAATTGACACTCGTGCACTACGGAGTTGTGCTTTGTTCATCCATTGTGAACATTTGCAGTTTTGTACTTTTTTGAAAATTAAGCCTTGTTTTTACATTCAGTTACCCATCACAGTGCAAAAGAAAATGAGCAAAAGAAAAGCAGAAAGTGATAGTAAGCGTGAATTCAATGAACAGTGGGAAAATGAGTTCTTATTTATAGCGGGTCCATCAGGAAAACTGTTGTGCATTGTTTGTGAAAACGCTTTCTCACATAATAGAAGACGTGATCTTACTAGACACTATAAAACACAACATCAGACTGAAATAGAAGGAAAACTGAAGCTAGTGCTTGGGTCTGAGTTACAGAAAGAATATGGGATTAAGAAAAAGGAAGAAATCAAAAGACAGAAGTAGACGAAATTGCTCTGTCAAAGCAAACAGTTACGAGACACATCGAAGAACTCTGTCATGATGTATCTGAGCAACTGAAAGACCTTGTTCATGCTTGTACTTTCTTTTCTTTAGCTTTGGACGAATCTGCTGACATATGTGATGTAGCCCAGTTAAGCATTTTTATAAGAGGAATTGATGATAATTTTAGCATCTTTGAAGAACTTATCGGTCTTGAGTCGCTTCATGGAAAAACAAGAGGATCAGATATATTTGACAAAGTAAAATCATGCCTAGAAAATCTACAACTAGATTCTAATAAACTCATTGGTGTTTGTACTGACGAAGTGCTGTCAATGACAGGTAAAGTTGCTGGGACTATAAATTTGCTTGAAAACTTTTTAGGTCGTCCTCTACTAAAATATTACTGCATTATACACCAAGATTCACTGTGTGGAAAAACTTTAAATTTGCAGCATGTTACATTACTGGTTGTGAAATGCGTGAATAAAATTAGAGCAAGAGGATTAAACAGACGAGAGTTCAGAGAATATTGTGAAATGTTAGATGTGGGATATGGCAATCTCGTCCTTCATTGTGAGGTGGGCTGGCTTTCTAGAGGACAGGCTCTGAGTAGATTTAGAAACTGAAAAATACTGTTCATAATTTTCTAGAAAAGAAAAATGAGCTGCCTGAGGAAAGAACCCTTTTATGTGATAACAATTGGCTATTTGATTTAGCATTTTTAGTTGATGTTACCAGCCATCTCAATTATCTAAATCTGAAACTCCAGGGCAAGAACAAATTGTTTCCTAGCTTAGTAAACGATATCAATGCATTCAAGATGAAGTTAAAACTGTTCACCTCTCAGTTAGAAAATGAGGATTTGAGCCCATTACCGCACTTAAAAGAGCAGAGTGAATGTGCTGGATAATGGCAATTTTACAAAATATATTGAAAAAAATCAGGTTATTGCAAGAGTCATTTGAAAGTCATTTTTGTGATTTTGCTAAAGAAGACTGCATACTTGCATTTATAAACCCATTTCCATTTAGGGAACAAAAAATCATGAAGATCCCTAGTAACATACAAATGGAACTTATTGATTTGAAAATAAATTCATTATTGAACATGAAATTTGATGAGCTTCCCTCAGTCCCAAACGCTGCTGACATGATTAATTTCTGGCGATCATTACCCTGTGATCATTTCCAGAACTAAGAAAATTTACCCAGAGTTATATCTGTCATTTCGGAACAACGTAAAGATGAAAACACATATTTTCAGCCATGAAATTGGTTAAAAACAAAATAAGGTCATGACCGATTCAAATTTAAAGAATTTTCTGCTGCTCTCAGTAACTAATTCAACTCTAAACATTAAACCAAAACAGACTCAAGAGTCTCATTAAGGTAAGTAATGTTTTTATATTAAATCAATATATCATGTAAAATGCTAAATATGTCTACATTAACATATTTTTACAAGAATTGAATGGGGGTACAAGAGTTGTATGGCGCATCTGAAATCGTGCGTGAAAAAATTGACGCACAGAATGTAAAAGGTTGGCCACCCCGTTCTAGAGGGTCGCCATTTTACAGCATTCGTTGACCACAGACACTTCATTCACGTGATGGCCAAAGTATCAGTCCTTTGGTCTGCACGGCAGCAGTGCCACCTGGCCTACATATCGGAGTTCACAACTGATATACAACATATCAAGGGGGAAAATAATGCCTCAGCCGATTGCCTCCCACAGCCAGCTATTGAGGCCATTCACATAGAAGTTGACTATGCTGGCACAGCAACCAACCAAGCTACTGACCCAGATGTCCAGGCTTACCAAACAGCAGTCATGGGCCTGTGGTTGGCTGACATTAAGTTTGAGGAAGCTCAGGGGTTCTCACCTGTGCGATCTCTCAACCAGTCGCCCTCACCCCATTGTGCCCGCAAACTGGAGGCGGACTGTTTTTGAATCCACGCGTGGCCTCTCGCATCTGGGCTGGAAGGCCTCATAGAAACTGGTTACACTAAAGTTTGTGTGGCACGACCTTAGAAAGGATGTGCGTGGTTGGACTGCAGCCTGTGGGGAGCGCCAGTGTGCAAAAATTAACTGACATGTTCATGTGCCATTGGCACCTTTTGAGGTCCCTGATTGACAGTTTGACCATGTCAAATTAGACTTTATTGGCTCCTTTCCCCACGGTTTCACACACCCCCTTGCCATGGTGGACGGTAGCACCAGATGGCCAAAGGTCATCCCTCTAGCATCGACGACATGGCTCGGGCATTCATCAGCACCTGGGTTGTTCGGTTTGGCACCCCATCTGATATTCCCCCTGACTGCGGTCCCCAATTCATTTCAGATCTCTGGGTTACGATGGTCCAAAACCTTGGGGTTAGACTACATCACACCACGGCGTATCACCCGCAGTCCAATGGCCTATGTGAGTGGTCTCACCGCTCCTTAAAGGCTGCTCTGAGGGCTTCCCCAACGGATGAGTTTTGGCAAGATCATCTCCTGTGGGTCCTGATGGCGCTCAGAACCCCTCCAAAAGAGGACCTGTCATCATCCACAGCTGAGTTGATGTACAGGCAGCTGTTACAGGTGTTCGGTGATTTTACCACCTACCACCATGACTGCCTGGTTGGCCTCTCAACAGCATTCCACCCTCCTCAGTAAATTCAATTCCTTTGCACCTATTCCTGCCTCCTATCATGGCGTACATCAGTCTTGGGTTCCTTTTAACCCACATTCCACCTTGCTCGCTTTCGTCCAGCATGACACACACCAACATCCCCATTCCGCATTTTGGAACGGAGAGAAAAACTGAAGTTTTAGACAAGAGTTGCAAACCGGAATGAATTTCGGTAGATCACCTTAATCCGGCCCATCAAGATTTGGAGGATTCCACTACCCTGCCCCTGTGGTCACAACATGACCATGAGCATGTCTCCACACCTCAGGATGAGTCAGAGGCACCTGCTATTCCTCCACCCATGGAACAAAGGACCCGAGATGTGCTGCTTGTCTGAGCTTGGGACAAGCTCACAATGCGGGTTTTAGTGATGTCTGGTGGCAGGAGTGGGGGGGGGGGGAGGGGGGGGAGAATGGCCTGTGTAGGGTAATGTAATTGGTGGAAATGTACATAATTCACAACCACCGACATTAAGTTGGGGTTCACATTAAGAGGCTGGTCTGATGTGATGACATATTACGAGAGTTCCGTTACCACGCTTTTTGTGTTCGGTGTTCAGAGTACATTACATGAGTTATTACGGTTTTTCCTAAACATAAAATGTCTCATAGCGTTTCATTTTATTTTAACATATTCCAAGGAGGAGTCACATCTAACTCTTTCCTTACAACGTGTTGTGCATTCAGAGATGTTCTTCTGCACACCATTGCTGTAACATGAGGTTGTCTTCCTGTCAGCTTGAGCCAAGGTGTGATCCTCCTCTGACTTCTCTTATTAACGAGATGTTTTTGTCAATAGAACATCTCACTGGATTTTTTTTTTGTTTTTCACACCAGTTTCGATAAATCCTGCACTATTGTACATGAAAATCCCAGATCAGCAGTTTCTGACATACTCAAACCATTCATCTGGCACCAACTATCATTCCATGGTCAAAGTCAGTTAGATCACTTTTCTCCCCCATTCTAACATTTGGTCTGAACAACTGAACCTCTTGACCATGTCTGCATGCTTCTATGTACTGAGTTGCTGCCAAATGATTGGCTGATTAGCTATTTGAATTAATAAGCAGGTGCACAGGTGTATGTAAATGAGTGGCCACTGAGTGCAAGTTGCATACAGTGTGCGGGTAGGTGGTGGAACCCACGGGGCATTAATAAGCAAGTGCAACCCCACTTCCTGCTCTGCAACTTGAAAAAGTTACACCACGCACCAAATACTTGTAGAGTTATAGTAACAGCCCAAAGGTATCACCCAATAACAACTTCTGGGAGACAGGAGACAGAGCCCTAATGTTTCAGGCTGCTGCTGCTGAGCCCATTGATTTCACTGACCTGCTGGCATTTATTCCTAAGGTAGGAAGTGAACTGGTGGTGTTGTCAACACAAACACTCTTCTTCACATCTCCTACATTTATTGGAACTTAAACTCTTATTTCCTCATAGAGCTTTGCCATTGCGTATACCTTTGTACTTATTATCCAATAGTGCGTATTCCATTTTAATAATGTCTAATTACTGTACTTTATTTAGACAAAGCTTTAAAAATATTGAGCATTTCCTTTCCATATTATGGAATATATTTCTATATGATATGATATACATAACATATTCCATCAAGTAATTTTCCATCAGCATAAATTTTTAGCTTCTCTCTAAACATTCTGCAGTGAGATCTCATCTAAGACTGAACATTTTGTTCATCTCATGTTCTTCATATTTATTCCTTATTTATTTATACTATTGTTTCTTCTTTGCAAAATCTATTCAATTCAAGTTCATCCATTGAGATATTCCCCCCCCCCCCCCCCACCACTTTGCATTAACGTTTCAGTGCAGGATCCAAACTAACTTACAAGTTATTTCTAACAGATCTGATCCAACTGTAGTTTTGATCAGTGAGTTGTTATCTGAATCAATTTATCTCACCCAGCTGCTTCGTTTCCAGGTTACAGGTCTTCTTTGGACTTAAATATATTACATTTGGATAAATTGGAGACCATAAATAATCCCATATAATAAATCAGTCAATCCATTCTACTGACGTAGTGAATTGTATAATGTAGCAATAGTTCACACTAAATACCCAATGCCAAAGGCAGTTTAGATGAAAAGGCGAATCTCCCATTCCTAATAATTTTGCCCATTACAACCTTCACTACTCCAATCCTATTCACTAAAGATAAAACCCAGCCCCCAGCTAAAGATATGAGTTCCAAGTAAAACATTTAAAATGTTTCTTTGTACCATCTAACATATGAATATCAATCATACCACATAACCTGAAAGCTGAACTGCTTTCCTTTCATCTTTGGATCACTGAGGCAGAATAAAGATGCTTCAAGAATGGCAAAGCTTTAAAGGCAACTTAAAGACAAGCAGCTTAAACCCAGCTTTGTCAACTTAAATGCTGTCCTTATTAAAACAGAATTTAAAGGGTTAGCATTGACACAAAAATACAAGGCTGGTCACAAATCGAAATGCAAGCACCTTTTCTGCTTAAACTGGAAATACCCCTAGTGAATTATGCTCATGAAGAAAATGCTCCTCTACAGCATAGGGTCTAACACTGCATCAAGTAACAACTCTGTAAGCAAGACACTTTCCTTCAGCATTAAACATGGCATAACCCAGTAGTAAAGATACAACAATACAATTTTCTGAAGTACTGGAATCCAATGTTTTAACTATGTTCAATATTTGAAGACAAAGCCACATTGCTTGTTAGATGCACCCATCCTTGAAAGTTGGGCAGCTAAGATAGACTGGCAAATGATACTTAAAGGGTTGACGGTGGATATGCAATGGCAAGCATTTAAAGATCACATGGATGAACTACAACAATTGTTCCTCCCAGTTTGGCAAAAGAATAAACCAGGGAAGGTAGTGCACCCATGGCTGACAAGGGAAATTAGGGATAGTATCAAGTCCAAAGAAGAAACATATAAATTAGCAAAAAAAAAGCGGCACACCTGAGGACTGGGAGAAATTCAGAGACCAGCAGAGGAGGACAAAGGGCTTAATTAGGAAAGGGAAAAAAGATTATGAGAGAAAGCTGGCAGGGAACATAAAAACTGACTGTAAAAGCTTTTACAGATACGTGAAAAGAAAAAGATCAGTCAAGACAAGCGTAGGTCCCTTACAGTCAGAAACAGGTGAATTGATCATAGGGAACAAAGACATGGCAGACCAGTTGAATAAACTACTTTGGTTCTGTCTTCACGAAGGAGGACATAAATAATCTTCCGGAAATAGTAAGGGACCGAGGGTCTAGTGAGATGGAGGAACTGAGGGAAATACATGTTAGTAGGGAAGTGGTGTTAGGTAAATTGAAGGGATTAAAGGCCGATAAATACCCAGGGCCAGATGGTCTGCATCCCAGAGTGCTTAAGAAAGTAGCCCAAGAAATAGTGGATGCATTAGTGATAATTTTTCAAAACTCCTTAGATTCTGGATTAGTTCCTGAGGATTGGAGGGTGGCTAATGTAACCCCACTTTTTAAAAAAGGAGGGAGAGAGAAACCGGGGAATTATAGACCAGTTAGTCTGACATCGGTGGTGGGGAAAATGCTAGAGTCGGTTATCAAAACTGTGATAACAGCACATTTGGAAAGAGGTGAAATCATCGGACAAAGTCAGCATGGATTTGTGAAAGGAAAATCATGTCTGACGAATCTTATAGAATTTTTTGAAGATGTAACTAATAGAGTAGATAGGGGAGAGCCAGTGGATGTGGTATATTTAGATTTTCAAAAGGCTTTTGACAAGGTCCCACACAGGAGATTAGTGTGCAAACTTAAAGCACACGCTATTGGGGGTATGGTATTGATGTGGATAGAGAATTGGTTGGCAGACAGGAAGCAAAGAGTGGGAGTAAATGGGACCTTTTCAGAATGGCAGGCAGTGACTAGTGGGGTACCGCAAGGCTCAGTGCTGGGACCCCAGTTGTTTACAATATATATTAATGATTTAGACGAGGGAATTAAATGCAGCATCTCCAAGTTCGCGGATGACACGAAGCTGGGCGGCGGTGTTAGCTGTGAGGAGGATGCTAAGAGGATGCAGGGTGACTTGGATAGGTTAGGTGAGTGGGCAAATTCATGGCAGATGCAACTTAATGTGGATAAATGTGAGGTTATCCACTTTGGTTGCAAGAACAGGAAAACAGATTATTATCTGAATGGTGGCCGATTAGGACAAGGGGAGGTGCAACGAGACCTGGGTGTCATTGTACACCAGTCATTGAAGATGGGCATGCAGGTACAGCAGGCGGTGAAAAAGGCAAATGGTATGTTGGTATTCATAGCAAAAGGATTTGAGTACAGGAGCAGGGAGGTTCTACTGCAGTTGTACAAGGCCTTGGTGAGACCACACCTAGAATATTGTGTGCAGTTTTGGTCCCCTAATCTGAGGAAAGACATTCTTGCCATAGAGGGAGTACAAAGAAGGTTCACCAGATTGATTCCTGGGATGGCAGTGCTTTCATATGAAGAAAGACTGGATCGACTAGGCTTATACTCACTGGAATTTAGAAGATTGAGGGGGGATCTTATTGAAACGTATAAAATTCTAAAGGGATTGGACAGGCTAGTTGCAGGAAGATTGTTTCCGATGTTGGGGAAGTCCAGAATGAGGGGTCACAGTTTAAGGATAAAGGGGAAGCCTTTTAGGACCAAGATGAGGAAAAACTTCTTCACACAGAGAGTGGTGAATCTGTGGAATTCTCTGCCACGGGAAACAGTTGAGGCCGGTTCATTGGCTATATTTAAGAGGGAGTTAGATATGGCCCTTGTGGCTAAAGGGATCAGGGGGTATGGAGAGAAAGCAGGTACAGGGTTTTGAGTTGGATGATCTCCATGATCATACTGAATGGCGGTGCAGGCTCGAAGGGCCAAATGGCCTACTCCTGCACCTATTTTCTATGTTTCTATGTTTCTTTTTGCATTTGCAAGATTTATTGTCTTCTGCACTCTGGTCATGCGTCCTAGTTGGACAGTCTTTCATTGATTCTGAAATAATTATTATTCTATAGATTTGTTGAGTATGCCCACAAGAAAATGAATCCCTGGGTTGTATATGGTGATGTATATGTACTTTGATAATAAAGTGTACTGTGAATTTTGTTGAAGTTTGTAGAATCTGCATTTATTGTCAAAATTCATGGTCCAAGCTTATACTGTACATGATGAATGACAACTTGCTTGAGTTTGTTTCTAGAGGATACTCTTGTATCAAGAACATACTGTCTTCAGTAATGGTTGAAGGGAACTGACACGACTGAGGGAGAGAAGCAGAGAGGAGACTGACGAACATAATATTGGAAGAAGAAATGTCATTCTTTATGAACAAGGACACACACATTTCATACTTAGCTGGGAATGAATTTCTTCTTCCAAAGGAACATGACCCATTAGAATTCTCTTTTCTAGAGACCTGAGGAAGCTAAATCATTAAACATGTGTGAAGCTAACATAAGGGATCAGGGACTCCTAGGGAAAAGCAGATAAAAGCAGAGGTTCCAGAGAAGGTTCACAAGAATGATCCAGGAATAAACGGAGCTAATATATGAGGAGAGTTTGATGGCTCAAAGCCTGTATGCAATGGAGCTTAGAAGAATGAGGGGGGATCTCATTGACACATATCAAATATTGAAAGGCCTAGATAGAGTGAATGTGGAGAGGATGTTTCCTATAGTGGAGGAGTCTAGGACTGGAGGGCACAGCCTCAGAACACAAGGACTTCCCTTTAGAACAGAGATGAGGAGGAATTTCTGTAGCCAGAGGGTGGTGAATCTGTGGAATTCGTTACCACTGACGGATGTGGAGGCCAAGTCATTGGGTATATTTAAACCGAAGGTTAATAGGTTCTTGATTAGTAAGGGTGTCAGAGTTTACGGGGAGAAGGCAGGAGAATGGGGTTGAGTGGGATAATAAATCAGCCATGATGGAATGGCAGAGCAGACTCAATGGACTGAATATCCTAATTTTGCTCCTAGATCTTATGGTCTTATGGTAAGTGGAGCTGATCAGATGAGCTATGACCTTATCGATGGGTGGAGGAGACTTGAAAAGTCTTTTGTCCTGCACCTTCTCCTATTTTCACACTCCAGTGTTCTCACTTTTAACGTGTGGTTGGCACGTGTGGTTGGCAGCTCACATCAATCACTCATGTGAACTGGCCAGTTAATTACAAACAATGACTGAAAGGCTCTCTGTCCATCTGTAACACTTCGATCTTTGCAATATAGTCATCTAAGTCCATGTGATTTCCTGGAAGAAGTTAAAATCTCCTCCTCCAAATTAGAATATGTAGTCCAGAGAATTTCCTTCCAACTCTTTAGGACAAACAAGAAAGCTTCAGGGGTCCTTTGCAATCTCTGGACTCTGCAAAACAATTGTAGATTTTTGTCGAGTCCAGAGACTACAACGGTAAATTTCATCTGTAAGACAAAGTCTTAACCTGTTCAGCTTCTCATTAAAGGTTTGCAGCTGATTATGACTTTGACATGTTTTGTTTCATTTATTTAGAGATACAGTGTGGATCAGATCCTTATGACCACTTGGGCCACGCCACCAAACAACCAACCGATCTAACCCGAGCCTAATCATGGGACAATTTACAAACACCAATTAACCTGCTAACCGGTACATCATCAGACTGGGGGAGGAAACCAGGGCACCCTGAGGAAACCCACAGTGCACACAGGAAGGAACAGACAAACTTGCTTACAGAGGACGCTGGAAATGAACTTCGAACTCCAGTGTCCTGAACTATAATTGTGTTGCACTAACTGCTACGCTACTTTGGTACATCTGCCAATTTTTCCACAGTTCCCTAGTCCTCAACTACCCACTGATGTCCAATCTAACTCCGCTATTCCTATTGGTTAATATGATGGAACTCCCTACATTTCAACTTCGTGGGTTACCTCACCTTACCAAATACTATTGGTTCAGGAAGGCAGCTCAGCACAGAGGGTGACCAGTAAATTCTGACCTTACCAGTGCCTCTTGCATCTCATGAATCAATTACAGAAGCATTTTCGCTCCTGTTTTGTCCTTCTTTCACTATCTAGCTCAATGATCCATCACTGTAACTATTTCCTTCTTAATTTCAGTCACACCTCTTCCAAAGTGACATGAATAAAGTCCCATTTAAGACTTCAAAACCATAGGAAGTAGGGACAAGTGAAGGTCATTCATTCTGCTCCACCATTCAACATGGAGCGTTGTCACAGGAAGGCAGCATCCATCATCAAGGACCCCACCACCCAGGTCATGCCCTCTTCTCACTGATGCCATCAGAAAGAAGGCACTCAGGACCCACGTCACCAAGTTCAGGAACAGTTTTCCACCTCAAATATCAGGGTCTTGAACCAGTGGTGATAACTTCACTCAACTTCAGTCACCCCATCACTGAACTGTTCCCCCAACCTATGGACTCACTTTCAAGGACTTGTCATCTCATGTTTTCGATATTTATTATTTATTTATTTATTATTTTTCTTTAGTATTTGCACGGTTTATTGGCTTTTGCACGTTGGTTGTTTGTCCACCTGTTGGGCGCAATCTTTCATTGATTCGATGATGGTTCTTCACTGAGTATGCGTACAACAAAATGAATCCTGCGGTTGTATATAGTGACATATATAAACTTTGATAACAAATTTACTTTGAACTTTGATCTGAATCCACTTCCACATAACCCTTGATTCCCTTGCCAAATAGGAAACTAATTATTTCAGCATTAAATATACCCAAAATTTCTGGCTCTACAGCTCTGTAGCAAGAAGGTTCAATGACTCTAACCCACTGAGAGAAGGAATTGTTCTCCATCTCAGACTCAACTGGGCTATCGCAACCCATAGATGAACCATGCCAGGAACATCCTTAACAAGGAGGTTGTTTTTATCTTGAGCAGTTTACGGTTCCCAGAGCTCAGTAAATTGGCGAGTGAAGTGGAGGTGGGCTAAAGCAGCAGCTCAGTCACCATCGGATCTGAATAAGAACCCACTGAGCTGTTTGTATCTGTTCTTGAATCCACTACTGTTTCTCCATTTACTTCCGACTGGAGGAATGCCACGATCACAAAGGGGTCCTATTGTTCCTCTTGACAGAACAAGGAGCAGCTGCTGAGAATGGACTTGCTGAGGTGGGCTGGCGTGCACATGTTCAGGAGAGTATCTAAGGCATAGTCAAATGTGATTGCAATAATGCCTGGGCCACATGGCAAGCTGAAAATTGTTTAATGACTACCCTCTGCCTTGATCAAGTGGCAATCCATTTTAAAGTCCAGCACAGAGCCCCATTCCTCACAGCCTCTCAAGTCACACATATAGAGTGTCGGTGTTAAACTACTCTCCCTCTCTGCTCCTCAGATCCCACCACACGATTCAAGGAAGATCAGAGGTTTCTTGATGATTAAACTTGTAAATAATATGTATTTCATTATTTATTCTTGTTAAAGAGGACCATCAATTATTTCAGAGGACTCCATTGAGACTAAATTGCAACAGCAACGGTCTCTCAGAAATATTTTATTGGCTGAGGACATAACAGATACTGTAGAAATCCAATCTAATTTAAGGACATTCAAAGCAAAAGCAAACATGGATTGTAAACTTTGCGATTTCTTCATAAAAGTTGTCAATACCTTCCATTTCCAGAAGCTTTGTTGGCAGTGTTTGCTGATAGATCCTTCAGCCAATCTCGCCACAAATAATGCAAAGCTAGCATGCCATTCCCAGATTCTGACACATTGTCCTTAAACATGGCCATCAATTGGCTGCCTTCGACTCAGGATAAACATCTGGGGTTACAACACCTGGAAGGAGAGATATTGGGAAACCGTCTTGATGATTGCCTTCACCTTTTCTACAGCAATGTACAATTGGTGTTGACCAGTCTATGGAGAGGCGAGTTTCAAAAACAACGGGATGCTTCTGAAAGTTTTTTAGAATTACAAGTTTAAAAATTAAATTGAGATGGAACACATTGCAAGGAACTCATAGCTCGAGTAAGCTATTATTCTCTTCGATTTTCCTCTCTCACCCCACACTAGTCTGCTTGTCGTGAACAATTGCACTAAGAAGAGCATTGCCTAATGTTATCTTCTACAGGAACAGAACACCCAGCTGATCTTCCTGTACAATGTGCTGCTTCAAGGTGTTAGTTTTATTCAGGAAGCCAAGAAGCATAAATTAGAAGACAAGAAGATTCAAAGCATATTAATTATTAAAGTATGTATACAGAATACAGCTCTGAGATTCATCCTCCTACAGGCAGCCACGGAACAAAGAAACACTATGGAACTCGTTCAAGGAAACATCAAACACCCAACACGCAAGAAAAGAGAAACAAGCTGTGCAGATGGCAAGAAGTGAGCGAACAACACATCAAATATCAAACATCAAAGCAGCTGTATTGAGTTAGTTCAGTTTGGCGCCGTGCTGCTAGCTAATGCAGGCTGCAGGTCCATTCTTCGCTGAAGTGCTCTAGCCCGCATCGATTGCCCCAATAAAACCACTCAAAAAAGAGTAAGCAGAATCCAGGAACACATACAACATGTCCACTAAGACCCCAAAACAAGTCCAGAGCCTTGCTGATCAATCCTAGCAACATGGATCCCAAGACTCCTGAACCTTCCTTCAACATTGCCGTTGGTCCGTCTCTAAATGGGGCGAAAATTCAAAAACCTGAGGTGCAAAAGGGACTTGGGAGCCCTTGTGCAGGATTCCCTAAAGGTTAATTTGCAGGTTGAGTCTGTGGTGAGGAAGGCAAATGCGAAGTTGGCATTCGGAGACTTCATAAAGCACTGGTGAGGCCTCACTTGGAGTATTGTGAGCAGATTTGGTCCCCTTATCTTAGAAAGGATGTGCTGAAACTGGAGAGGGTTCAAAGGGGGTTCATGAAAATGATTCCAGGATTGAGTGTCTTGTCATATGAAGAGCATTTGATGGCTCTGGGCCTGTAGTCACTAGAATTCAGAAGAATGAGGGGTGACATAATTGAAAGCTATTGAATGTTGAAAGGCCTCAATAGAGTGGATGTGGAGAGCCAATCACAAACAAGAGAAAATCTGCAGATGCCGGAAATCCAAGCAAAAAACACAAAATGCTGGAGGAACTCAGCAGGCCAGGCAGCATCCACGGAAAAGAGTACAGTTGACATTTTGGGTCAAGCTTGCTGAAATGTCGACTGTACACTTTTCCGTAGATGCTGCCTGGCCTGTTGAGTTCCTCCAGCATTTTGTGTGGATGTGGAGAGGATGTTTCCTATGGTGGGAGAGTCTAAGACAAGAGGACACAGTCTCAGAAAAGAGGGTGTCCTTTTAGAATGGTGATGAGGAGGAATTTCTTTAGCCAGAGAATGGTGAATCTGTGGAATTTGTTTCCACAGGCAGCTGTGGAGGCCAAATCTTTATGTATATTTAAGGCAGAGCTTGATAGATTCTTGATTGGTCAGGGCATGTAAGGATATGGGGAGAAGGCAGGAGGCTGGGGTTGAGAAGTAAAATGGATCAGCCATGATGAAATGGTGGAGCAGACTTGATGGGCCAAATGGGCCAATTCTGCTCATATATCTTATAGTCTTATGGACAGCAGCTAGCAAAAGAGAAAGGAAGACTAGTCAAACACACGGAAACTGTGCCGAACACCCGCCCATCCTATGCTCTCATCCTCGTCAACTTCAACTTTGCTCGACGCCTCAGTTGGAGAGAAGCAATGGAGTCAGTCATGGGCTCGCACCGTCTCCCGGGTACCAGGCCTCCAGGTCACACACTCCACTCCTAACTTCACCAAACTCCCTCAGAGACAGCAACAAGCCAGATTGCTCAATCGTCCCCCAAAACACACCACTGAGATGTAAATCGCAGGTTTCCAATTGCATGCAGCTTAGCAGTAGAATTAAATTTGAAAGAAGTAAAGTAGTTTTGTGAATTGTCAGCAGGATGTCACCTTTGGTGGTGCTGTTCACTGCCACCATTTTGCCCTGTGATTTCATTGGCTGAGGACATAACAGATGCTATAGGAATCCAACCTAATTTAAGGACATTCAAATCAAAGACAACTATGGATTGTAAATTTTGTAATTTCTTCATAAAAGTTGTCAATACCTTCCACTTCCAAAAGCTTTGTTGGTAGTGTTCACTGATAGAGCCTTCTACCAAGCTCCCCACAAGTAAAGCAAAGCTAGTATGCCACTTCCTGATTCTGATACATTGTCCTTAAACAATGGCTTCGACTCAGGATGTGCATCCTGGATTACAACACCTGAAGGAGAAATACTGGAAAACTGCCTTGATGATTGTCTCCACTTTTTCTGCATGAATGTATGCATCACTAGAAGCATAATAACTGAAGTGAGTGAGTGTCATTTCCCACGTAAACCAAGAAGCAGAACTTGCTACCCGAATGCCGCAAATTCCCATGGAAACTCATAGATTTGTGTAAGACAATAGATTGCTCTTGCAGCACATAGGAGTCTCAAGTGTCTCCTTTTTTTCTTCAAGAGCTGTAAATCCTTTCCTACACATCACAAGGTCATCTTTATTTCTTTTCTTTCAATTTGTTTCATTGGATGAGTACCCGTGAAACCCCTATCTGACTCTTTGGGGCTTCCAGTATTAGACATTGGAAAAGTAGCATCAGGGCAAATAGGTAACACTGCATGTTCATTTATTGCTTTGTATTCACTCCTCAATATCATATTACATGACATGGAGTGCATTTGAAACCATGGAGAAATGGGTTAGCAATGAATTCCCCTTGGAAAAATTGATGCTCTCATCTTCAAAAGGATCCAGGATCATTTGGAATTCATCCAAAAATCATTAAGAAAAGGGAACTGTGTCTTCCTGTGTTTACAGTCTTTTCAATGCAGCACTATCAAGATTAGAAAAAGATTTGCTGACCTAACTTTTTAGAAAATGATGCTAAGAATTATATGCTTGTTAGCTTGATGCGCACAGTTTATGCTCAACAAACTTACACTAGGTCTTCGGGGCTATAACACAATACGCCACTGATATCTGCGGTTACTTTTCATATGAGATCTTTGGTACAGTGCAAGACAAGAACCTCGTGTCTAATGGAGTCAAAGCTCTCGGGACAAAGGAGGAAGTAGTAAATTGGATAATAGATTGGCTAAATAATGGAGAACAAAGGGTAGTGATCAATAACACTAAGTTCCAAAGAGCAGCTGCAACTGAAGAATTATTTGCAGGTTCCTACTGGAGCCTCTGCAACTCATAATATTTATAAATGATGTTGATGAAAGTATTAAAAGTAAAATGTCTTTTTCCAGATGACACCAAGTTGTGCAGAAATCTGGACTTTGAAGGGAAGTGATAGAATTCAAGCAGACCAAGCAGATGGCATGAAATGTAATATATTTTTATATTATAATTGTGAATATGGTTGAAAGATAGATTATATCATTACATTGAAACAACAAGAACATCTGGTTTAATAGTTATGTTTCCCACTGATGCCTTGTCATCTTTCTCATGCAGAGTGAATCCTGAATTTGGATTTTAAAAAGTGGGGTTATTGATAACTAGATGTGGAAAAAAAACTGCCCAGCTGGAGTTCAATTCAGTGGAAATGATACAAGTTCGGCAGCATATTAGTATAGCGGCTAACATAACAGCACTAGTCAATTTTGCTGCTGCCTGTAAGGAGTTTGTACATTCTCCCCATGACTGTATGGGTCTCCTCCGAGTGTTCTGGTTTCCTCCCACATTCTAAAGATGTCTGGGTTAGTAGGTAAGTTGGTCACTTGTGTGTAATTGGGCCGGAAGGCCTGTTACTGTGCTAAATCTCTAAATATCTAAAAAAAAATTATAAATATCTAAAGGTACCAGAAGTAATTCTTGCTGTTAGGTAGTTTGGTGCGCAATCTTTGAATTTTAACAAAGCAACAAGTTCCAGAGCTGCTAGTCAGGGGTGAGGTGCGCTCTAGTGGTAGGATGTGAATGCTGGCCGCAGGTTAGACCAGCCTGCTGATTGGTGTAGGCTGGTCAAGTAATACTCAGGGTCGAGTCAGAAGGTGATCTGATGCACGGTCGGGAATTCTGAAACATTGTGTTGGATTATGGTGTAGAATTGTTATTTTTCTGCTATTTTCTTGTAGTTTAACTTTTCTATGCTTGTTTGTAGTTTTATTTAATTACCTATATGCACTCAGTGGCCACTTTATCAGGTACCTCCTCAACCTAATAAAGTGGCCTCTGAGTGTATGTTCATGTATTTCTGCTGCTGTAGCCCATCCAGTTCAAGGTTTGATGTGTTGTGCATTCAGAGATGCCACTCTGCACACCACTGTTGTAACCTGTGGTTATTTGAATTAC
Organism: Hemitrygon akajei; assembly: GCF_048418815.1. Lineage (NCBI taxonomy): Eukaryota > Metazoa > Chordata > Chondrichthyes > Myliobatiformes > Dasyatidae > Hemitrygon > Hemitrygon akajei. The sequence goes on along the minus strand of NC_133128.1, from coordinate 141,724,073 downwards.
TGTCACCTTCCTGTCAGCTTGAACCAGTCTAGCCATTTTTCCCTAACCTCTCTCATTAACAAGTTATTTTTCCCACATAACTGCCACTCACTGGGTGCTTTTTTTTTTGTTTTTCACACCATTCTCTGTGAGCTCTAGAGACTGGTGTGTATGAGAATCCCAGGAGATCAGCAGTTTCTGAGATACTCAAACCACCCCGTCTGGCACCAACAATCACTCCACAAGTCAAAGTCACATAGATTATATTTCAATCCCATTCTAATGTTTGGTCTGAACAACAATTGAACCTCTTGACCATGTCGGCATGCTTTTATACATTGAGTTGCTGCCACATGATTGGCTGATTAGATATTTGCATTAACAAGGAGGTGTACTTGATAAAGTGACCATTGAGTGTAATTGATCTGTGAATTTTCTAACAATTACTGTATAGTTGTTCTGAAAAATCTGGAATAATTTTGGATTTCTATAGCAGGTATCACTCTACTTAAATCTGGCTATGTTATAGGTTAATTGTTATTACTGGAATTTTATCATCACTAAACCACAACCTTTGCCTTTCCTTTGTTCTCTCAGCTTCCCTTTCTTTGCTTGTTCTTGTAACACTTAATGAAACTCTTTAGTGATAAGCTTTTTGCCTCATTCTTGACTTCCAAAGACCCTTCGGATGGCGAAAGCATCAGGAACCAACAGTAGTGAGGAGGAGCAAGTGACAACAGGAAGATTCAATGGCACGCAAAGGAGCTTGGGGGGTAGCAGAAATCATGGCTAGGCCATGGCAAACATGGAAAGCCATTCCAGCTTGCAGGCACTTACCTCATCATCTCAGCCCTCGTCTCCTCCCCAATGAAATCTGGCTCACCCAACTGCCCGCAGTGCTACAATCCCACGCCAACTATCAACTACCTTTTCAGACCCCTTCCCATTTTATTCTCCCCACATTCTAATCAACTCCCTTCAGATTCTACCACTCATCTACCCACAAGGATCAGCTTACGCCAGCCAATTGACCCGCCGACCTGCACTTCTTTGTGACATGGGGGGAAACCGGAGGACCCGAAGGAATCCTCAACAGTCACAGGGGAAATGTGCAAACTCCACACGGACATCACCTGAGGTCAGGACTGAGCCTGGATCTCTTGTGCTGTCATAAAAACAGTGTTATACAGCATGGAAACAGGCTCATCATAGAATTATAGAGCACTGTAGCACAGAAATGGCCCAAATCATCTGCATCAACCACATTGCCAAACTGAGTTCATCCCATCTGTCTGTGTTTGGCCCATATCCCTCTTTCTATGCATGCACTTGTCCAAATGTCTTTTAACCTTCATACTTGCACCATCCTCTGCCACCTCCTCTGGCAACTTGTTCCACATACCATCATCCTCCGTGTGAATAACTTGCCCCTCAGATACCCCTTTAAACATTTTCCCTCCCACCTTTAACCTATGCCCTCTAATCTTAGACTCTCCTATCTTTGGAAAAAGATGGTGACTATTTATCTTATCTACACCCCCCATGATTTTATAAACCTCTGTAAGGTCACCCCTTAGCCTCCTGCTCACCAGAGGGAAACAAAAGTATAGCAGATCCAACCTATCCAGCGGCTCGACCAGACGCTTCACAGTGAGCTAATGTGATTCTTCTGGCCCAAGATTAGTAAGGGGGGGGGGTGCACAAGGCATCATTTGCACTGCCTCTAAAAGCTATTCTTGTTCCCACGGAGAAAATGAGAACTTGAAATCCAATAACCTCTGCATTATATCTTCTATTTTCCACCAGTGGATTGGTCAAACCTCATTGCCCAGTTCCTTTGGCACACTTTTGTCTTGTGACTTAACCTCTGTGGAACTCCCGAGTCAGCCCTGAGGAACTAAGGCCATGAATTTCCTTTAAGTTGCTCAGACTCCAACGCGTTCTGCCAGAGGTTCAGTGGAAAACCAGTTACTGACAACATTATAACAGAAAAGCAGTTTCATGGACAAAATGTGACTCATGATTAACCGGAGAGTACCTAAATATTCTGAATAGTATAAGGAACTTTCCATCTAGATATGGAAGAACGGAGTCATTCGAAAGATGATCAGCTCAGGATCATTGGCAGGACCCTCACTACCGAGAGCCAAGTGAAGAGCTTTTCATGTGTCTTGGAAGATGAACACCAATGCATATGTATGGGACATCTAAAAGCCCCATAATGGCCAGTAAGCGGACCTTGCTACTCGGACTCTGTCACAGTGTAGGAGATATGGCAGCCACATATGGTGAGCTCCCACAAATAACAATGCAACATTGACCAGGTCATCCAAACAGCAGCTTCTCTCTCTCAGGGCAGCACTTCCTCAGAACCACAATGAAGTCTCAGTCAGGACTTCTGTTACTAAGGTTCTGAGGTAGATCTAGAATCCCAAGCTCCTGAGTCATGACACCTACTGAGCCGTACACAGATTCACAAGGGATTCTGCAGGTCAGGCAGCATCTATGGAGGGAAATGAACAGTCAATGAATAAGAACATAAGAAATAGGAGCAGGAGTCGGCCATCTGGCCCATCGAGCCTGACCCGCCATTCAATAAGATCATGGCTAATCCGTCCGTAAAATCAGCTCCATTCTCCTGCCTTTTCCCCATAACCCTTAATTCCCCTACTATGTAAAATTGATCTAACTGTATCTTAAACATATTTAGTGAAGAAGTTGCATGTCATGGCCCCGATCGTTTATTCCCTATCTTACTCCTAATTTCGGTTGATTGTGCCACGGTTCCGACCATTTATTTCCCAATTGCTTCTAATTCTTTTTGATGACAGCACACCTGGTTTCCATCTAGAACTGCAGTATAAGAACCCCAGTATCACAACCACTAGTCGCCAGTTCATTGAGATAACTATGTTTCCCGATCACTTAGAACCGTTTGTTCTAAGTTTAGCTCCAATTTCAAGGTACCGATGAGACTCCGTCTCTCTGAGTCAAGGCTCCACGTCCAGTCTCTGAGTCAGGGATCCATATCAGGGCTTTGTGTCAAGATCACTCCTGTTTGCTGTTCGGCGTTTACGCCCGTGTAAGCATCCAAGCTCAGTCTCCGTGCCTGTGTCCTGCACTTGGGTTCGCTTCCTTCGCTCATTGTAACACCACAACTGCTTCCCCGGGCAGAGAATTCCACACATTCACCACTCTCTGGGAAAAACAGTTTCTCCTCATCTCCATCCTAAACTTTCTCCCCTGAATCTTGAGGCAATGTCCCCTAGTTCTAGTCTCACCTACCAATGGAAACAACTTTCCTACTTCTATCTTATCTATCCCTTTCAAAATTTTGTATGTTTCTATAAGATCCCCTCTCATTCTTCTGAATTCTAGAGAGTACAGTCCCAGGCGACTCAATCTCTCCTCATAGGTTAACCCCTTCATCTCTGGAATCAACCTGGTAAACCTCCTCTGCACTGCCTCCAAAGCCAGTATATCCTTCCTCAAGTATGGAGACCAGAACTGAACATAGTACTCTAGGTGCGGCCTCACCAGAACCCTGTATGGTTGCAGCATGACCTCCCTAATCTTGAATTCAATCCCTCTAGCAATGAAGGCCAACATTGCCTTCTTAATAACCTGTCATATCCGCAATAGTCAATCCTTCAGTCAAATGAACAGTCAATATTTCAGTTGGAGATCCTGGTCTTAACTTAACCTCTGCCGTGACTCCTGACCCTGCCCTGAGAAACTAAGGCCAGGAATTTCCTCCAAGTTTTCCAACTCTAATGCATTTTACCAGAGGTTCAGTGGAAGACTAGTGCGTGGAGAGACACACACTGGAGTAAAGGTGCATTTGGATTCCTTCCTTACTGCTTTGAAATTCTGAAAATGGAATATTATGTGTAACTATGATCTCCTTACACACAGAAAAATACACCTCCCTGGGGTCAGTGTGACATGGATTCACTAGACCGTTCTCTCAGATGAGAGAGTTATTCTTTGAGAAAGACTATCCAATACATACAGGAGTCCAGGAAAATGGGAGGTGGCTTCATTGAGATGTGCAAGATGCTGAGATGAACTGGTAGCTTAGATAAATATCCTGGTGGAACTCGACGGGTCAGGCAGAACCTATGGAGGGAAATGGACAGTCGAAGATTCGAGTTGAGACTTTTCATTTGGACCACCATTTGGAGCTCTTGTTGCTCCCGATTCCAGCATCTGAGGTCTCTCTGCATTCTCTCATTTCTCTGGATAAATAGACTGTTTCTTGGAAAGTATATAATGAAAGGGACTATTTTCAGGATACAGGGTCTGAGTGAGGGCCATCTACCTCAGGGTCAAGTGCATGCACCATAACTGAGTATCCTCAAGGGGGACGTCCATAATCATTTGTACTCATTGGGAATCAGAAGAAATGGAAATGGACAAAGTGCTCTGTGAACAATTAACATCCTCCTTTCTCCCACAGTGCAATGAGTTAAAATGAATGTTCCCAGGAAATAAAAAATAACATTCCTCCATTTTTGGGGGTCAAGGCTGCCGCTTTCAATTTCCCATATCTAACTGAGTCTCCTTCCAAACTTGAGTTGAGGAAGCCAGTGTTCCTTTTAATAGTATTTCTCACTTACTCCCTGCTGGTTGGCAGTCTGGCCTTTAAAAGGAAGCATCCAGGTTTCTTCCAATTTCAAAGGAGACTGAATTTCCCATCTAAGATGTTACCTGAGATATCAGGTTCCCATTTTATCACCCCAGTGTCTGGACAGCCAAAGGCTTAGCTTTATCTTCTTGGCTACCCCAAGATTTGTGCGATAAAAATGGGAACTTAAATCCTGAATTCTTCATGCGTTAAATCAATTTGTTGGAAAAATACTTTCCATAACTACAGACTGATACTTCTAAAGAGATGAGTCACTCTTCTGGTCCAAAAGATGAAATGTAATTTCTGGAAAAAATGATCCTGTCGAAGACACAATCTAATGACCAAAGCAGCTGGAAAGCACAATCTCTTCACTCTCGTTCCTCCAAATTCTTTACCTGCTCCCTCCTTCCCTCCCACCTCCCCAATCCCCATTGGCTCTTTAATTCCCATGGCAGATTATGACCTGTCACATTGATCGGTATTCAGTTTGATGTTGTTTTGCTTCTTCTGGCTTTGCCATTAGTCACAAGCATGCAGTTTAGTTCCAGTGACTTGAATGAATTCCTAATGAATTGGATTGCATAATTGAACATGGCTGGTCAAGAGGAATGATTTTCAACACGACAAAAATTTCAGTCTGACTTATTTTCTCCAGAGGCCTTCGCCTTGAAGCTGGCAGCTTTCCTCAGTAGCTTCAGGCACAAGATTTTTGCGCTGATGCCCAACTTGCATGGCCATTAAAGACAGTCAGAGAACTCCATATTTCTCCCAGCTGAGGAGAAGCTGATATTTCACTATACTCCATCTTTATTTCTACAAAGCTAGGCTAACACAGAATGCTCAGGTGAAACTTGTAGTTAGTATTCCTCTCATACCTATAAATAATTATTTCTGTAAAGGCTGGCTAAAAAAAATTGGACAAGGTGCATTGTATTATGCACCAGTGCATCTGAATTATCAATGCCCACTATACATTATTGGAGACACCACTCCCTCAGGTTATCCAAATCTCAGTTAAGTAGCAGTTTACTATTAACAAGAAGCTATCGAGTCAGACAGATAAAGGAGCCAGAGCGAGGTTTCCGACTTTGACCTCTGTCCAATAGGCATTACAGTAGTGTAGCGGCTAACGATCAGGGTTCAATTCCCACTGTGTCTGTAAGGAGTTTATATGTACTCTCCATGACCATGTGGGTTTCCCCTGGGTGCTCTGGTTTCCTCCCACATTCCAAAGATGAAAAGGTTAGTAAATGTAAGGAAGTTGTGGCATACTATGTTAGCACCAGAAACATGGTGACACCGGTGGGCTGCTCCCTGCACACCTTTGGACTGGTCATTGATGTAAACAACGCATTTCACTCTACACCCATTGGCCACATTACCAGGTACCTCCTGGACCTAAAACAGAGACCACTGAGTCTACGTTATTGGTCTTCTGCTGCTCTACCCCAGCCACTTCAAGGTTCAACTGAAGTGTTGTGCATTCAGAGGGGCTCTTCTGCACAACACTGTTGAAACATATAGTCATCTGAGTTACTGTCACCTTCCCGTCAGCTTGGACCAGTCAAGCTATTTTCCTCTGACTTCTTCAGAATCAGGTTTATTATCACCGGCATGTGACATGAAATTTGTTAACTTAGCAGCAGCGGTTCAATGCAATACAAAATCTAGCAGAGAAAATAATAATAATAATAATAAATAAAATAAAACAATAATAAACAAATAAATCAATTACATATATTGAATCGATTTTTTAAAATGTGCTTAAACAGAAATACTGTATATTAAAAAAGTGAGGTAGTGTTCAAAACTTCAATGTCCATTTAGGAATCAGAGGGGAAGAAGCTGTTCTTGAATCGTTGAGTGTGTGCCTTCAGGCTTCTGTATCTCCTACCTAATGGCATCAGAGAGAAAAGGGCATGCCCTGGGTGCTGGATGTCCTTAATAATGGACGCTGCCTTTCTGAGACACTGCTCCCTAAAGATGTCCTGGGTACTTGGTAAGCTAGTGCCCAAGATGGAGCTGACTAGATTTACAACCTTCTGCAGCTTCTTTCGGTCCTGTTCAGTAGCCTCTCCATACCAGGCAGTGATGCAGCCTGTCAGAATGCTCTCCACGGTACAACTACAGAAGTTTTTGAGTGTATTTGTTGACATGCCAAATCTCTTCAAACTCCTAATAAGGTATAGCCGCTGTCTTGCCTTCTTTATGACTACCTGTACATCAATATGTTAGGACCAGGTTAGATCCTCAGAGATCTTGACACCCAAGGCCTTGAAGCTGCTCACTCTCTCCACTTCTGATCCCTCTATGAGGATTGGTATGTGTTCCTTCGTCTTACCCTTCCTGAAGTCCACAATCAGCTCTTTTGTCTTACTGACGATGAGTGCCAGGTTGTTGCTGCGGCACCGTTCCACTAGTTGGCATATCTCACTCCTGTACGCCCTCTCGTCACCACCTGAGGTTCTACCAACAATGGTTGTATGGTCAGCAAATTTATAGATGGTATTTGAGCTATGCCTAGCCACACAGTCAGGTGTATACAGAGTATAGCAGCGGGGTAAGCACACATTAACAAGTCATTTTCACCCACTCACTGGATTTTCTTTTGTTGTTTTTTACTCCAATCTCTGTAAACTCTAGAGCAGGGGTTCCCAAACTGGGGTTCGTGGTTAATGGTATAAAGAAGGATGGGAGCCTCTTCTCTAGAAACTGTTGTGAGTGAAAATCCAAGGAGATCAGCAGTTTCTGAGATACTCAAACCACCCTGTCTGGCACCAACAATCATTCCACAGTCAAAATCACTTAGATCACATTTTTTCCCTATTCTGATGTTCAGTCTGAACAACAATTGAACCTCTTGAGCATGTTTGCATGCTTTTATGCATTGAGTTGCTGCTACATGATTGGCTGATTAGATATTGGCATTAACAATTAGGTGTACTGAATAAAGAGGTCACTGAGTGTGTTACAACTGCAATGAAATAACAGCCATGCAACATACAGATGTCCTTGAAGATTTATTTTTATTTCTCTCTCTCTTTCTTCAGTAGATACTGTGAAAACTACAAGAAAATAAAGGTCATAAAAGGTTTGAAACATACATCTCTCAGTCTTTTAAAGACTCTCAAGCTAGTGTCCACCGATAAACAGGCCCAAACAGGTTAGCACAACAGAAGTGTGAAATCAAATAAAATCACTAAAAACATCACACTGTCCATATACAGACACATCAACAACACTGTAGACAATATATAAATAAAACAATTACCGTGTGTGCCTCTTGGACCACATGCAGAATAAAGTTACTTTTGGGCCATGTGTCTTTCTCTGCTTCCATGTTGGTTCTGACCCATAATACCACAGTCATGCCTTTATTAAACTGTGGTCATGTGATCCATTACATTCTGGTCATGTGACCCATTGAAGTCTGATCCTTAAATAAAACCTTACATAAAATATTTTAAGATGATAAAATAATCATGAATTTTTGACAAAAACATGTAAAATAAACATCTCAATGAAACATGTCTCTGAGACTGTTACAGTGTGTATCAATGTACTGTGACAAATAAAGGTAATCTTACTGTTTAAAACAGAATTGTTACTTGAATGGATAAGCACAAATACTGCAAGGAGTTTGATGGTATCAGAAATCACTTCAGTAGGGCATATAAAACTGAATATTACTATGCCAGGGGATAATATAATCAGCAGGGATAGATACTTCACCTGTCCAGTGCTAGAATTATGTTTGATTCCTTTCTGCTGGAGGGAATGAACTTAGAGGTTGTCTTATATATTGTGTTAACTGTAAACAATAGTCATTACTTTAAAGATCTCACCCCTTTAAGAATTGTGTCACATGACTAATTATTGAGTGTGCTGGAGCGAAGATAGTAGAAAATTCCAGTGGTGATGTACGTAAGCCAACCTCCACGTACTTTCAGCTCCCCTATGTCCCCTGTGTGTCAGCACATCCTATGGTGAACTTGTCGAAGAGTCACACACTTCATGGAGTAAGAGCCAGGAGCAACGTCGAAAAGTTTAGTGAAGGAGTTTGAGGAGCCAGAGCCAAGATAGATATTGCTGCATATTGGAGGGAATGAGGTCTGGATTACTTGTCAAATTATCCCTCGTGGCATGGCACACAGTCAAGCTGATGAAAGAGCTGAAGGCACAGTTTAACTCGGTAGTTTTGATTCATGACAGTAATACTAGAAAATAATGGAAGCAGTCAACCAGTCAGGTAGCATCAGTGCAGAGAGAAATTAAGGCTTCATATCAATTTCCTTTCATTAGAACTTGCTTCTCGAGTTACTATTTCTGGCATTTTTCTGTCTTATTCCAGACTTCTGGTATCTGTTGTATTTTGTTCTAGAAATGAAAGATCTGTCCCACTGGGCCAGGGTCAGCCTAAACCAAAGTGGGACCAGCATCCCGGCAGAATGATTAACTAGTCTAAACAATAGAAATTTAAACTGAAAAGCAGAGAGAGCATTCCTATTATCCTATTGTTATATGTGCGTTTATGAATCTAGGGTGAAAAAACAAGGTAATGATAAGCAGGGTCAACATGAAGGGACAAAGAATTGGATGAAAATGATGCATCATTAATTCTTCCCATCTTCAAAAGATATGTCCCACCTTGCTAACACTCATTAACAAGGTTAATTAACTCAATAAATACACACTGTATCAAACTGTATATTTCAATATACATGTGACAGATAAACTTGAATCTTGAATCTCTGAGCCTTTATTGGGCGACATCACAGCCCCTGGACTGCTGTCCCGATTGCCTGGGCATTGCCAAATGCCACCTTGAGATTCAGTTTCTTATTGTGGAGTAGGCATCTTTGAAAATCCCACAACCCATGGAAGCCACATCTCCTCCACAGCCATACCATGTACACAATTTTCAGCAACCATCTCAGACTTGCAATAAAAACTGAGACCTATTCACCTGGGTGCTGATTCTTGCTGTTAAACACCTACTGCTAAATACATGCGGCAGAGGGGTGGTTGTGATGTGGGGAGTCCTTACCAGCCACATTAACCAACTATCCAAAGTCTGGTCACCTGTTTCAATAAAACAAGCAAGACTGTCATCTTCAGATGAAAGGAAGAAGGGTTTTTCCCTTAAAGAAAGTTATTTCCAATTTTTTAAAAGAATATCCACTTCTTTTTGCATGTTCACTCCAGAACTCAGCGGCACGACTGAAGAAGTCTCCAGCATAAATTAAAACCTTCCTGACTCATACCGAAAAAGGCATGGTGACTTAGTCTGCTTGTTATTCATGCCCCATTAGCACCGGCAACTACAACATGGCCATAAAATACCCCCATCATCTCACGAGGTAAGCAAATCTGACTTCTAAAGAAACGTTTTGATAGCCCTCATTGCCAGTCATTCAATACGCAAAGGAATTATACACACGCCAGGTGGACCAACGTGCTCACACCATGTTGAGTAGTGTGGTTTGCATAATGCTGTAAGATCCAGGTTTAATTCCTGGTGAGGTCCGTATGTGCTCCCCATGACTGTGTAGGTCTTCTCCAGGTGTTCTGGCTCTCTACTACATTCAAAAGACATATGAGTTAAGGTCACAAACAAGAGAAATTCTGTAGATGCTGGAAATCCGAGCAACCCACACAAAACGCTGGAGGAACTCAGCAGGCCAGGCAGCATCAATGGAAAAAAGTACGGTCGATGTTTCAGGCTGAAATCCTCCGGCAGGACTGGAGAAAAAAAAAGCTGAGGAGTATATTTAAAAGGTGGGGGGAGGGGAAAGAGAAACACCAGGTGATCGGTGACACCTGGAGGGGGCGGGATGAAGTAAAGAGCTGGGAAGCTGATTGGTGAAAGAGACAGAAGGCCATGGAAGAAAGAAAAAGGGGGGAGGGGCGCCAGAGGGAGGTGATGGGTGGACAAGGAGATGAGGTGAGAGAGGGAAAAGGGGATGGGAAATGCTGAAGGGGAGGTGGGGGGGCATTACTAGAAGTTTGAGAAATGGATGTTCATGCCATCAGGTTAGAGGCTACCCAAACGGAATATAAGGTGTTGTTCTAGCAACCTAAGTATGGCCTCATCACGACAGTGGAGAATAAAATTGCTTCATCAAGCATCTACGCTCCGTTCACCAGAACAAGCAGGATCTCCCAGTGGCCACCCATTATGATTCCACTTCCCATTCCCATTCCAATATGTCCATCCACGGCCTCCTCCATGTCGGAATGAGGCCACACCTCGTGGTTGTGAGCATGGGGCCAGAAGCGTGGTGATACTTGCGGGCTGCCACCAGCACGTCCTCGGACTGTGTTGGCCGTTGATGCAAATGACACGTTTCACCGTATGTTTCAACGTACATGTGGTAGTTAAAGCCAATCTTTAAAAGCTGTCCGTGAACATTATCCACGGTGTCTTACTGCCGTGAGTTTACCACTATAACCTTTGCCAAGGAATCTGCTCATTAACCTCTTCCATCTGTCCACACATATAATGGCAGCACTACGTACTTTGAAAAGAATTCCGTTTATATGGATGTTTATGCAAATACCTGTGCCTGGCTCTTTTACTGCCCACTTCTACTTCTGTATTCTTAAACAGAGTATGTGTTTGAAGCACACTATTCAACATGATGTGAACATATTGGTCCTCTAGTGTGTGCATTATTCCTTCACACATTGAATGGAAGGAACATTTTCTGATGATGTGCCTCTCTGATTCTGTGTGATATTATCTGCATCAGGATAATGTCCAACAACAGTGCAGGACTGGCGAACTAAAAAGCCCGAATCTGGATCAAGGTTCAAGGTTCAAGATTATTTAATGTCATTTCAAGTAGACGAGTGTAAAGGAGAGTGAAGTAATTGTCATTCCAGATCCGATGCAGCCTCAAATAAAACCACCACTGGCATGGATACTACGTAGCCTCCTCCCTGATGGGAATGGGACAAACAGTCCATGAGCATGGTGGGCAGGTTATTGGCCCTTTTCCAGCACCTTTCTGTATATATGTCCTGCTGCCAATAATGCATTGGACAGTTTTGACTACCTGTTGCAGAGATTTCCTGTTCACCGCAGGGCAGTTTCCATACCATGCTGTGGTGCAGCACGTTAGGATGCTCTCTACTGTGAAGGTCGTGAGTATTGATGTGCGTAGTCCAGCCCCCTTCAGCCTCCTCAGGAAGTAGAGGTGTTCCTGATTACATAGGATATGTTCTGGGTCAATGACAGGTTGTGCAAGATATGGGCTCCCAAGAGTTTGAAACAGCCTGCCGTTTCTACTGCCGTGTCGCCGCTGTAAAGAGGGCCGTGAGTGGTGTGATTTTTCCTGAAGTCAATAACCTTCTCCTTTGTCTTGTTGACACAAAGGATGAGGTTATTTGCCTGGCACCAGACCTCAAGCTCTTCCACCTTCTCTCTGTTGTCTACCTCATCCCTGACAGTGATGTGCCCCACCACGGTCGTCTCATCAGTGAACTTGACAGTGTGATTAATGGGGTGTTTGGCCGTGCAGTCGTGTGTGAGCAGAGTGTACAACAACGGGCTCAGCACACAGCCCTGAGGAGCAAACGTGTTGAGGATGATGGGAAGGGAGGAACGGTTGTGCATCCTGACTATCTGAGGTCCGTTGCTTAGAAAGTTCAACACCCAGTTGCACAGTGGGGTATTTAGACTGAGGAGCTGGAGTTTGTTCACCAAGGTCTGTGGGACAATAGTGTTGGATGGCGAACTGAAATCCAGAAGCAACATTCTGACAGAAGTGTCCTTGTTTTCTAAGCATGTCAGGGCCAAGTGCATGGCAGATGCTATGTCATCTGTCACACAGCGGCTCTGTGGGTAAGCATCCCCATTGTGGAGGGAATGGAGTTTTTAATGTGTGCCGTTACCAGCCGTTCAAAGTGCTTCTTAATGATTGGCATCGGTTTATTTCATATTCTATGAAATAAACATCATTAGAAAGGAATTGCTCCTCTAGAACAGTGCAAAGAGACAGCTGCATATAAATAGCTGAAGCAATCTGGCTGGTTGGCCGCCAAACATGTGTTATCTTTTGGTTACTTAAAGTCGTGTCTTGATATCATTAGTAGCATCCTAGTGGCAAGTGCTTTAATTGTAGATTTAAAATGCCATGACTCTGTGGTTGCTTTCAAAGATGACTTTTGAATAGAAGGTTCCCATACGACTGTTTTACATGATCTGTATGGAATTTTGCAAAGTTTATTTGCATGTTGCCATCTTTTCTTAATCAGTCATTTTACCATTCTCTCCTGGCCTTTTACTGGGATGTTATGTTAACTTTCACGACAACTGGCTGACATGAGGATTTGGAAATCCGTCCACAGAAGGAATGAATTTGCAGCACAGGCTCTGATCCCTCTGCCCCGATTTATTGGTTTGCCTACATCCTTTTGCAGGATCCCCCAACTGAGGCGACACTACCCAGCTAGCAAACTGTCTTCTCCGAAAGCTCCCTTCTGGAAAATGCTAGGGGGCTATTAAAACAAAAAAAAACATCACGCCACCTTGAAAGTTAATCTGATCCACCATTCTAGTTAGCACCCCACCCCCTCTATCTGTTACCTCAGTCACTATGCTGTAAATATCCTAAACTACAGTTTTAATAACGGTGTTTAATTGTGAATCCATGCTGGTGTTTATGTATTCATGCACATCTGTATTCCATATCTGTACTTCTAACTTATAGAGACAGTCATAGAAATCAGCAGAGAAACAGACCCTTCAGCCCACCTAGTCTGTGCCAAATCATTATTATGCCTAGACCCATCAACCTACAGCCGGACCAGAGCCCTCCATACCCCTCCCATCCATGTGCCGATCTAAATTGCTCTCTGAATGTTAAAATCAAACCCTCACCCATCACTTCTGATGACAGCTTTTTCCACAATCTCATCACCTTCTCAGTGAAGAACTTCTCCCTCATGTTCTTCTCAACTATTTCACCATCCACTCTTAACCAGTGACTTCTAATTCTAGAGTCACTAAACCTCAGTGGAAAAATGCCTGCATATGTTTACCCCTATCTGTGCCCGTCATAACTTTGTATACTATCAAATCTCCCCTCACGGCAGGCAATAAAGTCCTAACCTATTCAACCTTTCCCTACAACTTACGTCCTCAAGTCCAAGCAACGTTATTGTAAATTTTCTTTGCTCGCTTTTCATCGTGTTAAGGCTTGAAAAAAAAGTGCAAATTGCAAGTGAGCATTGGCAGGCTTTGAGATTTAATTGTTCACTTAACAATCCTGAATTATTCACACAAGGTTCAAAGTAAACTTACTATCAAAGGACATATATGTCACCATATACAATCCTGAGATGCTTTCTTGTGGGCATACTCAGTAAAAACCAATAATCAGAATAGAATCAATGAAAGGCCACATCCAACAGGACAGACAACCAATGTGCAAAGGACAACAAACTGTGCAAATACTTATTTTGATATAATTCTTTATTTTGTATAATTGTTGAATATTGTTCCATGCCAACACACCACACCAAATTCCCAATACATATAAATGTATATGGCAAATAAAGCTGATCCCTGGATCCTTTTCCTTCTATGGCCAGGCAGCGTGAGCTTAGATGTGGCCAAGGGCCCGGCTGCTGGTCTCCGGGACAGGTAGCAAGCTTGGCGCTGCCTGTTAAGGGTTTGCACTGACCAGGCTCAGGGCAAATTTGTGGGTGGAGTTGTCACTGTTTTTTTTAATTTCCAGCAAAGAGTCAGGAAACAGACAGGGAATCCTAGAAGCCAATGATTAAAGTTAGTTGTGCTCATTTTGCCATTTATTCTTGGGTTATGTTTTTGGCAAACAATGGTTTCTTTTCCAGTTCTTTGGCTTCAGATGGCAAATAGGTGAGTTGCCACATTCCAAACCTCCAAAACCTAGGAGAGAACGGAAGATGCCTGCTGGCCTCTATCCTGAGTTACTATTCTGATGGGTTACCATCTCTTGCTACCAGGACCTGCTCTCTCCATTTTAGCTGAGAATTGGAGTTCGGCAGCAGGGAATTTGCTGTCTTCTACGGCTGAACACTACCGTAGGACCATCAGGATCTCATTGTGCCGACAGGTGCTTTTCCTTTACACAAAGGAGGCAGGAATGGAGGACAGGGCAACCTGTAATGATATCCTTATTGAATGTTTCCCAAACCTAAGTTTCATTAGAGGCCTCCCAAGGTTTTACTAGTAGGATAACTAAGGAACCAGCTTAAAGATAAGAAGCTAGTCATTTAAGACCAATGTACCATAGGTTTAAATTTCTTCTTACGTAAAGTAGTGAATCTCTGTTCCAGACAGTTGTGGAGGTTAGATTATAAACAGATATTTAAAGTGGAGAGACGTAAAGTTTTGCAAGATCAGGGCTAAGAGGAATAGAGGAGGAGTTGAGGCCTGGGGTAAATCAGCCATAATCGTATTGAATGGCAGGCAGGCTTGAAGGGCCGAAAGGCCTACTCTTGCTCCTATTTCCTGTGTTCTGAAGAAGGCCAGCTAAAGTGACATGCAGTGTCACGGGCCTGCATTGGCTACAAAATAATGACCCATTCAACCTTACCATTTGTAGACACCTGAATCACAATCCTTTTCTCGCTACGTGATAGTCCAAGGAAACTCTAAAAGAAATAATTGAAAAGTGGAAGCTTCCCTTTCATGATTGACAAAGAACGTGTGCGTACATTTGCCATAAAATGAGAAGCTTTCCACTAAAACAGTGATTTTGTTATTAGAGTCTTCATGGGACATCAGAAGTGATGTGTGAATTATGATTACAGTGATCACTTACTAGATGATTAACAAATGGCTCTTTGCTGATGGCATTAATTGTCACTGATGAAATAATAATGAGTTATATTCTTGCCTCTATGAGTGTATGTTTTTCTGATTGAGGCAAAAAGATTGCAGACATACCTAATAACCTGCAACACAAGTGCTACTTGAAGGTAACAGTTCAAAGTCAGTCAAAGGGAATTTATTATCAACTTACATATATGTCACCATATATTACTTTGAGATTCATTTTCTTGCAGGCATTCACAGGAAACATTTTAAAGATACAATAGATTTTATGGAAAACTATACATAAACAAAGTGCAAAAGGAGACAAATTGTACAAATAAAAAAAAATCTCAAAAAATTCTGCAGATGCTGGAAATCCAGAGTAACACACACACACACACACACACACACACACACACACACAATGTTGGAGGAACTCGCAGGTTAAGCAGAAAGAAAATAACGGTTAATGTTTTGGGCTGAAACCCTTCGTCAGGACCCTAAATAAATAATACTGAGAACATGAGTTGTAGAGTCCTTGAAAGTTAGCCTGTAAGCTGTGGAATCAGTTCAGTGTTGAGGTGAGTGAAATTCAGGAGCCTGATAGTTAAAGGGTAATAACTGTTGCTGAGCCTGCTGGTGTGGGGCCTAAGGCTCCTGTACATCCTGCCTGCGAAGACGGCATGACCTGGAGGATCGGGCTCCTTGATAATAGATGC
Source organism: Hemitrygon akajei (assembly GCF_048418815.1). Classification (NCBI taxonomy): domain Eukaryota; kingdom Metazoa; phylum Chordata; class Chondrichthyes; order Myliobatiformes; family Dasyatidae; genus Hemitrygon; species Hemitrygon akajei. Next base: position 141,707,941 of record NC_133128.1, on the reverse strand, counting down.
TGCTTTCTTGTGGCAACACTCCCTGACAATGTTCGCAATGGTGGGGAGGGCTTTGCCTGTGTTAAAATAAGTTTCTGCAGGATTCAAGGAGTAAAATGGACGAGCAGAGCCTCGAATGGGAAATACTGTGAAACCACGCAGAAAGTTCAGCAAAGATTAGAAACTTGTATGTTTTAATTTTTAAGTACATAAAGGTCTAACTGTTGTGTTTGGCCTCCATGCATCACATTTACTTTTAGTTTGCCTTTGGGAGATACTTTTTCACCTGTGTAAGTCTTTAGCATCACTGAAGTCTTCTCTAATGGTATCTTAAACAGTCTGTGTAGTCAGCCTCTGGAATTGTGGACAAAGCCGACCCTGTATCCATCTCCATTTTCAGTTTTACACCAGAGATATCTATTATGATCCAGATGATTTTGTGATCTGTTTCAGTGATACTATGCAGTTCTAGGCATGGCAGCTCACCTTTATCAGACTCTATGCTGTCTAAATCTGTTTTACATTCGGTAACTTTATGCATTTGCTTAGTTTTGTGTTTGAGACGTTTCACTGGGTTTTCCTTTTGTCTGCCTGGCACACTCTCTCTATGTGACCTTGTCTGTGACACCTTCTGCAGACTTTTCCTTTGAACCAACAGTCAGTTGCATCATGAGAGATTTGCCACATTGATAACATCTTTGGCTTTTTGCACCATTCAAGGACATTTTGTGCATTTCACATTCTAACCGCCTTTCCTGTAGTTCTGCTGCATCCTTTGCTGCAGTGTCTAATTATATTGCAATGGTCTATGTTCGTTCTAAGGTTAGTTCTTTTTCAGATAATAGCCTCTTTTGAATGCTTTGACTGTGCAAGCCACATACAAGCCTGTTTCTTAATGCATCAGAAAGTCCACCTCTAAAGTCATAGTACTGGTAAAGTTTGCACAGTTTTGCAATGTATTCAGAAATGCTTTTATCTTTTGACTGGTTCCTTTCGTAAAATCTAAATCTCTCAGCTATTACCAACAGTTTAGGGCTCAAGTGATTTTGTAAAATTGTACCAACTTTGTCAAACATCTTGCCTGGGGCTTTTCAGGGGTTACTAGGTTGTATAAGAGACTGTACATTTTTGGGACCATTAAGCTAAGAAGTGTAGGGGCTTTCGTTTGCTCCTCCGTGTTGTTCAGGTGACAGTACAGTTCCACCCTCTCGACATACGACTCCCAGTCTTCATTAGCGCTATCTAGTTCATCAGCTTTCCCGACTGAAGCCATCGCCACGTTACTTTCACTTTAAATGTTGCTATGCACTGTACTCACGCCTTTGTTAGTGTCCATGATGGCTTTCTCTGTACTGCTTAACTCTTGCTGTTTCGTCCTGTATTCATGACATAACTGTCAGTGTAGTTTGTGATACTTTCTGACATTCAGACTCCTACTCGTCGCCAATTTGTTGTGTCTGTGCACAACTACATATCAGTTAAATAAAAGCACGCAGATGGGAGATGGCGTTAACTGGTGTGCTCACGTTGCAGTGAGAGGCAGAGAGAGAACAATGCATAGTGCTAAGTGGGGGGAGGGTCATTGATCTAAAAGAAATAGACCCATACATTACAATCATCACCAGATGGGTTGTTGGAGCTACCATGGCGCTCAATGGTGACTTCTTCAAGCTCATCTGCGGAAACACTTTAATTTCTACTTTTCCTTCTCCAAAGTGGATGGGGTTCTGTTGAAGACCATGACCTAGAGCTACATTGAAACTTCAGTTCCTTGTGGTGATGGGACCCGCTCCCAGGGCTCACCCACAGCCATTTTCTGACATTCTAAGGACATGTTCTAGAAGATGAGTGGGCTTTGTGGTCCTGGGGACGAGCTGGTTCTATGCAGTGCCACTGAATGAAGCATCATGGGAGAAAACAGATGATCAGCAAATCAGCTGTCGGGGGCTCTGCACTCAGATCACGCTTTCTCTCATTTGCGGAGGAGAATTCGTTGCCGATTCTCAAGTCAGAGAACTCGGAAAAAAAGTGACATGGCAGACTTGAACACCATAAATCAGCAAATTGTTTGTTTTTGTTGGTCTCCCCTCTCATGAAAGGGTGATATCTCTCTGTCCCTTTATTAGGGAGAGAGAGAGCCTGTGGTATGTCGAATTGTCAAGTGAACAATTAATTTTTGTTGATCTGCAGATCATGGTCTTTCTTGGGGGCTTTGGTATTTCTTGATTGATTGGTGGAGGGTGCTGATGATTTTTTGCTGAACTGGGGAGGGTCATTGCTTTGCTGTTGCTCGTGCATGGGAGGGGGGAGTAGGGTTTTTTTTTCTCTACAAACTTGTTCCTCTAAATCTCTCAGACCGTTGTAATATAGCCCCATTAACATGGTCGTATCTTTCTTAATCCTCAGTTCCACCCGTAAAGCCTCACTAGATGAGCTCTCCAGTCTGTCCTGACTGAGCATTGCTGTGACATTTTCCCTGACTAGCAACACCACCCAATCCTCCTTTAATCCCTCCTGCTCTATTATGTCTAAAACAAGAGAATCCTGTAATATTGAGCTGTCAGTCTGCCCCTCCTTCAACCAAGTCTCACTGATGGCTTCAATGTCATAATTCCATATGCTGATCCATGCCCTAAGCTCATCTGCCTTTCCTACAGTACACCTTGCATTGAAGTATACACAACTCAGAATACTAGTCCCACCATGCTCAACTGTTTGATTCCTGTCTTTGAGGTCTTAACAACATCTGTCTCCACAGCCACTCCACTAATAGTTCCCATCCTCCTGCAATTCTATTTAAACCACCCCCCCCTCCACGTGCAGTACTAACAAACCTTCCCACTAGGATTTTCATTCCCCCCCACCCACCTCCTGTTTAGGTGCAAGTGGTCTTCTCTGTATAGGTCCCACCTTCCCCCGAAGAGATCTCAAAGATTCATAAGTCTGAAGCCCTCCCTCCTATACGAACTTCTTAGCCACGTGTTAAACTGTATGACCTTCCTAATTCTGTCCTCACACCATGTGGCACGGGTAGCAGTTCTGAGATCACAACCCTGGAGTTCCTGCCCTTTAACTTAGCAGCCAATTCCCTAAACTCTTTTTGCAGAACCTCATCCTTCTTGTTATCTATGCCATTGGTACCTATATGGACCACTACCTTAGGCTGCTCACACTCCCACTTAAGAATCCTGAGAACTTGATCCGAGTTGCCCCGGACCCTGGCACCTGGGAGGCAACATACCATCTGGGAATCTCGTTCTGGTCCACGGAAGCTCCTTTCCATTCCCCTAACTAACGAACCCTCTATCACCACAGTTCGCCTCTCCTCCCTCCCTTCTCTTCAAAGACACAGAGCAAGACCTGGTGCCAGAAACTTGTCTGCTAGGTCATTTCCCCCACCCCCAACAGTATGTTGTTGAGGGGGATGGCCACAGGGATACGCTGCACTGGCTGTTTAACCCCTTTCCCCTCCTGACTTCACCCAGTTTCCTGTTTCCTGCACCTTGGGGTGTAACTATCTCTCTATGTATGTCAAATCCACGGATTCAGCAGCGCAGTAGATATGGCAATTGTGCTTGTGAATATGCACGTGTCAGCTAATTATTATTTAATCGTGATAGTATTTAACTCCATACTTGTTGTCGTAGTGCTTGTCGAGACTCAGACAGAGCACAGCAATGCTTCGCTGCCTGTTTTGCATTCGGCCTTCCCTGAGAAATTGGACTTTGTCTCAACTGATTCTGAAGTCTAGCGGTATTCGCTTAATGTTTAGATGTTCTTTTCAGCTGCAGTGTAGGCTTCGTTTCCCATTGGAGAGTTCTAGTTAACGGCCCTGTTTGGCCGAGCGTTTATTGCTTATTTCCCCTTTAACAATGTTCGCAATGAAGTTTGTGAACTATCGACCTGCTTCAGTGTCTCTCACTCCGCACTTGGGCCGTTATCCGAACCTGGTAACAATATGTCCTGTCTATCCCAAATGATCTGGAGTTCAGCCAGTTCCAGCTCCAACTCCTTATCTTGTTGGATATATTTATTGCCTTGCCCATCTGTGACATGAATGTTACTTGTCACCTATCACCCAGGCTTCGGTTATGGAATTATTCACTAACTGAGGAGCGGCAAATGATGCTGAGCATTCAGCCATTATCAGCGCACAATCCCGCTACCGACCTGACAAAGGTCATTGGTGGATCCACTGACGGGGATTAAGCCCAGGGAACTCCTGCAGGGACATCTTGTGGCTGAGGTGACTGATCTCCAAACAGCACAGCCATCTTCCTTTGTGCTAGGAAGTATTCCGACCAGCAGAGTGCTTCCCCCTGATTCCAACTCACTCCAGTTTAGCCAGGGCTCCTCGTCTGCAGAAGGTACTGAAGTGGCTGTGATTACTGCAGGTTTAATAACCTGAGCTGCCTTTGTTAAATAAAATTAAATATAACAAAATTACATCACTATGCAATTTAGTTTTAACTTTGTTTCGGTTCATGCAGTTTAGTTTCACGAGTTTCTTGGACACTTCCATTTCCCAAGTCAGGCAGCCAGCACTTATGTATAAAACATTTCATCATTAGGTTACACGATGCCTGGGAATTCCCCAATGTCACCTTCATCCAACAAACATACACAGGCATTGCCAGAAAGAACAGCAAATTAACAAGCCATTGCTTGTTGCTAATCCAGGGGACCCAAGGTCAACCGTACTGGAAGTTCTGCTGGCATTGCTATGATGCATGAATGTAACACAGGTCTCAGGTTAAAGCAGGGGTATTTCCAATCTGTATGACTCAGCAGCTCACCAAACCATCTAGGCATCGCTCTGACATGATAGAAGTAGGCATTTTAAAGACCATAACACATAGAAGCAGAATTAGCCATTTGGCCCATTGCGTCTGCTCTGCCATTCCATCGCGGCTGATTTAGTACCCCTCTCAACCCCATTCTCCTGCCTTCTCCCCATAACCTTTGACACCCTTACTAATCAAGAACCTAACAACCTCTGGTTTGGATGACGCAATGATTTGGCCTCCACAACCGCCTATGACAATGAATCCCACAGTTTCACCATCCGCTGGCTAAAGAAATTCCTCCTCATCTCTGTTTTAAAGGGGCGCCCTTCTATTATGAGGCTGCGTCTTCTGGTCCTAGAGGCCCCTGCTATACGAAACATCCTCTCCACATCCACTCTATCTTGGCCTTAAAATATTCGATAGGTTTCAATAAGATCCTCCCTCATTCTTTTAAACTTCAGCGAGTACAGGCTCAGGGCCATCAAGCGCTTTTCATGTGGTAACCCTTTCATTCCCAGGATCTTTCTCGTGAATCTCCTCTAGACTGTCTCCAATTGCAGCACATCTTTTCTTAGATATGGGGCCCAAAACTGCTCACAATACCTTACGCAGTCTGACAAACGCCTTACAAAACCTCAGCATCGCATCCTTGCTTTTATATTCTAGTTCTCTTGAAATGAATGCTAACTCTGCGCTTGCTTTCCTTGCCACCGGCTCAACCTGCAAGTCAACCTTTAGAGAATTCTGCACAGAAGAGGGAAGCTTTATCCTTTGGGGAAAGATGGATTGCTGAAGTCCTGTAAACCCTCAATGCATTTATATGTATGTAACATTAACATTTAGAGAAAACAATCATCATCATTATTTTCCATTCTTATCACACCCCATCCTCAATGAAGGTATACCATCTTGGCATTGCAAGCAAAGCTTTTTATGAAGCGGACAGAGGGATTCAATAGATTACCAACAGGCACTTTTTATGATGCTGTTTACATACTGGTATTTATGTATTTATGCACATTTTATTCCATAGCTGGGCTTTAACTTCTAGCTTTATTTTTAAATAATAATTTATCCTTTGTAATTGTTGAATGTTGTTTTTGTTGCATGTCCTGCCAGCAAACCACAGCAAATTCCTAATTCATATAAATGTCTATGGTGAATAAATTGATCCTTGACATGATTGCAGAATTTTACAGTGGTAATAATTGTACAAGAATTCACAATTATATCTGCAGCTTCGCTGTGTAGTCCTCCTCCTGTGTACAGGACGTGCTGGGCAAGCAGTCCAGTATTGAAAATGGACAGAAAATTATTTGTGCAGAACATGCTCTATAGTAACAGTCAGCCTGTTGCAGTCTGACTCTAACATCTGGAAGTTGAGTAAGACATTCTGCTGCTACCAGGTAATATATTCACTGCAGCTAACTCCCTGTCATTTATACAACAGGTCAATAGGCAGGAAAATAATGCAATTGTCAGTTGACCCATGATTCTATTCAAAAGATTAACCTCAGTCGATGTGTGGGAGTGGAGGGAGAATCATCTTCTGTAACACGTGATGAAGGTTTGGAATGCACATTAGGGTTTTCAGAAAGGAACACTTGAAGGAAATAATGAGTTGCAAGCATTGGTGTTCACCTACATGCTCTCCGCTCTTCGATGGGCCAAATGTCCCCTTTCTGCACTAGGCTTATACTTTGTGCTTTGACTCTCTGAGGCTCTGAACTTAATGAGAGCAATTGGGACCTCGTAGATAAGTATAATGATCAGCATGGGCACGATGGGCAGAAGGGCTGTTTCAGTGCTATATGATTCGATGACTTTGATAGCTTATCACTTTTATTTTACTTCCTTATCATTTCTCTTCCTGCCTCTACAAATCTACCTAGAGCTCTCCCACCATGTGACATAAAATTCACAGCTGTATTGGAATCTTGACAGGCCAGGGATGCTTTTTCCTACTTGAACCTTGGAACTAGATGCAAGTCTGAATGAGGGCATAAACCTGCACAACGCAGATAAACTTGGTTATTCTTCAGGGGTCTACTTTGCAGTAGGAAAGTGCCAAAGAGATTTGAGTTGCAATAATAACTGGAAGAGTTTCACTGCTCAATTTGAAATCTTCGCCTGCGGTGAACACAACTGTAACTGCAATGTGAAGGAAACACAAATAATGGTTTGCTTGTAAATTCTTAAACAACTTGTATTTAAAAAATGAAGAATGATGTTCATGTAACTAGAAATAGTGACCTAATTTTATATATTTTCCACCTTTGCCATTGGGACAGTGACGTCCGGATGCAGCTGACCTGTCCTTTGCTTTTAACTTCAGAGACTTCTTCTCTTAATAACTCTACATAGGCTGGCAGAGAACAGGGAAAACCCACTGCATCAGATTTGGGATTGCTGAGCTCTGCTTGTTTTTCCTTCCTATTGTACTGCAAATGAAAGGAAGTGGCACTTAGTAGCAAGCCTTTAATATCCTATCGGTACAGTGCAATAGATTTAGAAATTGGGTATTAATTGTTTTTTTTAATAAACGTTGCAATTCATTTGATACATTAGAAGCAGAAATCTCTCATGGTTTAGCTTAATTCTACTTTCCATTATTTTTTATGCAATGAACCTTTCAGTTTCCTTCATTTATATTTCATTAACATTAAATTTTCTTGATGACACCTTTCCTTCAGCCTTTCTGTTTATTGTGACTACTTGAGGTTAAAGTGAGGCATTCAGTGATATTTCCGCACAGCAAGCATGACTTGGTCAAAGGGATGATTCCAGTCTTGACAGCTAAATACAGAGCTGGCATTCAAGATTCAAGGTTCAAGTTTATTTGTCATGTGTGCATTGAGGCATACAGTAAATTGTGATGTTTGTGTTAACAACCAAAACACCCCAGCGTGTGCTGGTAGCAACCCGCAAACGTCACCATGAATTCCAGCGCCAACATAGCATGCCCACAAAGCTCAGCAGAACAATACAGAACTTAACAGTTAAAAAGCAACAGCAAAAACAAGACCCGTTCCTCACATACACAGTCCCTTAACCCCAGGACAGGCCTCCATCTCCAGTCTCCAGCAGACATGGACTCAGGACCACAGGCACTGGGCTTCAGCACTCCCAGGGCACTCGCAGAGATTCACAGGCTTGGCTCCAACCAACGGAGCTTGACTTCCAGACTTCTGATTTGTCTTCAGGACTCAATCCTCAGCATTGATCCCAGGGCACGCCGATCTCCGAATACCAGGCCGCAAAATCTGGAATCACCATTGGCGGGAACCCAAACCCTAGGCCTCGAACTCTCGTCTCACTGATTCACAAACCCAAGGGGTCATCAGACCTTGTTCCTCTTGTATACACAGAACTCCAAATCCGGAACCCACCGATAACTTGCTGACCCTGGAGGAGACACCAGCCCTCATCCACTTCGGTCTATCAGTCCAACATCCAGCCAGACATGCTGGCCCGGTCTGCAGGTGTCCATGTTTGCATCACTACCCTTTGAACATGGAGTGGAAACATAACACTCCAACCCGTCATCTAATTCCTCTTATCTTTTTCCGCACACCCCTGTCCCTAAACCTAAACCTGAACCCAAATTCCACTCTCCATCCCCAAAAAACCATCTCCACCAACCCAAAAGAACACTGAAATAAACTAAAACTGAATCATGGAGGTTGCAGCTTGGTGCCATCTTCTGCTGAGGGATGTGTACTCAGGGATTTGAACAATAAATACGTGTTAGATTCGTGGGTCATGATCAAAGGATAAATGGCTGGGGTCGCTTCGCACTTTAGTGCAAAAGCATTTCTTAGATGTGTCAAAATTCAAACTTACAAAAATTAGCAAAAATAGCAAAAAGGAAACTGGCAATACTTACAAAAAGATATGTACCAGAAAACACAATAGTAGCTCTGTACTGTACTTATTCTTCCAGTGTGAACTCAAGGCAGCCCCCATCTCTCTCGCTTCATTCATTCATAGCTTGTCACACCAGACAGTCGGCCATTCTTGTCTGGCACGTGGTGTCAGGATTGGTCTCCTTTCGGATTAACCGGGTCACGATATGAACGTTCCTGACTCGACCCTTGTTCTTTAATGAGGCCGAGTAGCTAGCTCGACGCTCAACCCGGCACAGATGGAAAGTGTGCTCGGGGGGGCGGGGGGCCGACTGGGTTCGAATTCGGGAACCTTTGCTTCCGAAGTCCGGCGCTGATGCCACTGCGCCACCAGCTGGCTATCTCTCTCCCTTACGGAGGGCAAATAGCTTCTCTACTTCGGCACTAGGATATACCATCTTTAATTACCAACAAAGTTAACTTAGGACTATACATGAATTAGAATATGAAACACCCCCAATGTAGTTACAGTCATATTACAAAATAAACAGAAGTATCTACCTTAAATACAGCATACAAAAAATATGTACACACTTACACATCCCCATTACTAAAGAAACGGAATATTCAGCCGTGTATGGCAGGAAATGCACCGTGAAGCCAACCCGAGTGCGTCGCCTCGGTTTAGGACCCACTGTCAGGACATACCAGGGAAGATATTAAAGTGCGTACACTCAGAACAATGACAGCATCATGGCAAGGCGATGCTTGTGAGTGTGTGTGTGAATGCAAGTGTGTCAGGGGTGCGTTCCCAAAGTGCCCTCTGTCACACTGGGGAAGAAGGTGCCTGAGTCGAGTAGTCTGTGAGGTGGTGTGTTCATTCCACTGTTTAAATTGGGCTTCTGCATGCTCCTAATGTAAAGCATTTGAGGTTCTCAAACCTTATCCCAAACCTTATCTCCTCTTTGAAGGGTCATGGGTCAGGAATGACCAGATGTGGACGCTGCGTGTCTTCCAGGAGATTTTGAGGATATCATTAAATCTGTCCCTTTGTCCAATTGTTAATCATTTCCTGTAGCTGATAACGTGAATAGCAGTAGCCACAGTGTTGGCTGGGCCCAGTACTTTGGCTCTCTTGCCTTCTTTTTGTCCTGATGATTTTGGCCAGATGTGGTGTTTTGTAGTTACTTGTTAATTAAAGGTTTTTGTCACATGTTAAAGTAAGGAATAGCTTCAAAAAGGAGTTAAACTCAGCTTTTCCTCAGGTTACATTGTGAATAATGGGGTCTGATCGTGGGCAGGCCCCCTGAGAACCTCATAAAACAGCGTCAGTACTGAACTGAATCCATGCCCAGGGTGAGACTCCCCCTGAGTCTTGTTTCTGCTTTAAGATTGGCATGCAACAGCAGATTTACACCGCAGATTTGCATTGATGTAAAATAAAAAACATTCTTCCTCTAACAGATTTTTTGTTGCATTTTGTTCTAAAACACCAATCCATTAAATTATTCCTTACTTTATAACCTATAAATAGGAAACGTGGGAGTATATTCATGAGTAGTTTTATATTGCAAACATATGTGAATGCATGAAAAAGCACACATTTATTAGATACCTTTTTCAAAGGTTTTTTTTATCACATCTCTTCTAACTGACTTATTATTTTAAAAAGACATTCTTGCTCTTGTATGAACACTGTGGTCTCCAAAAACTCAGCCTATTTTTTCATGCCATTTTGTAAAATTATATATTTTGGACATCTGTGCTAGTCCTCAATTTCTTTCCAGAACCTACTGAAATGAGGGGGACATAATGCAACCTGTACAAAGATGTTTTGCCCAAAAACTAAAAGAGTTATTAACACACCCCATTCACAGCCTTCCCTTGCTCCTCAACCTGTCAATCTAGCAAAGACTGGTGACACTCTGTGGGAGATTTCTGAATGAGAACTTAGATCAAGGGTGGACTTCAACCTTTGAATGTTACTTATTGGAAATGAACTCCTGAACAGTGGAACACCCAACTAAAGAACTATCCCAAGACAGAACTGGAGAAGAACCATAACACAGGGACCATTCAGCCCATTGTGCACCTGATGGTCAATTTGGAACTAACAGCTTAATTCCACCTTCCACCATTTGATCCAGACTTCTGCAGGACACATCAATCATCAAAGTTCAGGATAAATTTATTACCAAAGCACATATGCTCCATGTTACCATATAGTACCTTGAGATTCATTTTCATGCAAATTTTGACAGGAACAAAAGATGAGCAATAGAATGTATGAAAAATTGGACATAAACATTATTATGTTCGATTCTGGTCACCTCATTATAGGAAGGGTGTGGAAGCTATGGAGAGGGTGCAGAGGAGATTTACTAGGATGTTGCCTGGTTTGGAGAACAAGTCATATGAAGCAAGGTTAGCAGAGCTGGGACTTTTCTCTTTGGAGCGTAGAAGAATGAGAGGGGACTTGATCGAGATCTACAAGATTATGAGCAGCATAGATAGGGTGGATAGTCAGTACCTGTTTCCCAGGGCACCAGTAGCAAACACCAGAGGGCATATATACAAAATTAAGGGAGGGAAGTTTAGGGGAGACATCAGGGGTAAGTTTTTTACACAGAGGGTTGTGAGTGCCTGGAATGACTTGCCAGGGATGGTGGTGGAGGCTAACACATTAGGGGTATTTAAGAGCCTCTTGGACAGGCACATGGATGAAAGAAAAATGGAGGGTTATGGGATAGTGTGGGTTTAGTACTTTTTTTAAGGATTAAGTGGGACAGCACAACATGGAGGGCTGAAGGGCCTGTACTGTGCTGTAGTGTTCTATGGTTCTAAACAGACAAAGACTGACAAATAACCAATGCACAAAAGAAGACTAATGGTGCAAATCAAGAATCAATATTGAGAACTTGAGTTGTAAAGAGTCATTGAAGGTGAGTCCGTAGGTGGTAGAATCAGTTTGGATCAGTGGTGATTATCCACACTGGTTCAGAAGCCTGCCGGTTATGTTGTAATAATGGTTCCTAAGCCTGATGATGTGCAACATAAGACTTCTGTATCTCATGCCTGATGATAGTAGCAAGAAGAGGGAATGGCCTGGGTGGCGGCAATGGATACCGCTTTGGTGTGGCAACACAACATGTGGATGGTCAGAGGGACTTCAGCTATGAGAGACAGGACTGTATTCACCACTTGGTTAACCAGGTTAATCATGGGTTAATTGGCCTTTGTAAGTTGCCTCTGTTGTGCAGTGAGTGGTAAAATCTGGGAGAGTTGATGAAAATTCAGAGAGAATTAAAAGAATAGGATTAGTATAAATAGGTGGCTGATGGTCAGAACAGACCTGATGGGCCAAAGGGCCTGTTTCACTGCTTTATCTCTCCACAACTCTAAATGCAGATCCAGTACTGTTTAAATATGATGAGGATTTCTACATCTACCACCCTTTCAGGCACAGAGTACCAAACACTCACCACCCTCTGCGTCTAAATATTTTACCTGATCTCCCCTCTAATACTGTCATCAAATACTTTAAATATTTTTCTGTAAGGAAATAGGTGCTTTGCATTAACTCTGTCTGAACCCCAGTATTTTATATACCTCAGCAAATTCTCCCCTCGACCACCTCTGTTCCAAAGAAAAGAATCTTAGCTTGTCCATTCTTTCCACACAGGTGTAATTTTCCAGTCCTGGCAATGTTTTTTTTAAATCTCCTGTGAACTCTCTCCAGTGCAATCAAATCTTTCCTGTAATGTGGTGGCCAGAACTGTATCCATTACTCAAGTAGTGGAGCCTAGCTGCTGTGGTACGATGTTTTAGCAGAGCCATGTGAACGTTGATGTAGACTATATTGAATACATCATCCTCAATGATACTCCTTGATAGCTTAGCAGTTAGCATAATGCTATTAAAGAGCCAGTGACCTGGGTTCAATTCACCACTGCCTGTGAGGAATTTGTACGTTTTCCCAGTGACCACGTGGGTTTCCTCCAGTTGGTCCAGATTCCTCCCACAAAAAAAATAGTAATAGATTAACTCTATTCTCATGTTGCAACTCTACAAATCTCTGGTGAGACCGCACTTAGAGTATTGTGTTCAATTCTGGTCACCTCATTATAGGAAGGGTGTGGAAGCTATGGAGAGGGTGCAGAGGAGATTTACCAGGATGTTGCCTGGTTTGGAGAACAAGTCATATGAAGCAAGGTTAGCAGAGCTGGGACTTTTCTCTTTGGAGCGTAGAAGAATGAGAGGGGACTTGATAGAGGTCTACAAGATTATGAGAGACATAGATAGGGTGGATAGTCAGTACCTGTTTCCCAGGACACCAATAGCAAACACCAGAGGGCATATGTATAAAATTAAGGGAGGGAAGTTTAGGGGAGACATCAGGGGTAAGTTTTTTACACAGAGGGTTGTGAGTGCCTGGATTGACTTGCCAGGGATGGTGGTAGAGGCTAAAACATTAGGGGTATTTAAGAGCCTCTTGGACAGGCACATGGATGAAAGAAAAATGGAAGGTTATGGGGTAGTGTGGGTTTAGTACTTTTCTTTAAAGATTATATGGGTCGGCACAACAAGGAGGGCTGAAGGGCCTGTACTGTGCTGTGGTGTTCTATGGTTCTATGGTTCTATGAATCGGTCTCAAGAGTATAATTGGGTGGCACAGGCTCATTTGGACAGAGGGGCCTGTTACTGAGCTGTATCTCTAAATAAAAAAGTAACTCCTCAAAGAATTCAATCAAGTTAATCAGACATGACCTTCTCTTAACAAATCCCTGTTAATTGTTCCCAACTGGTCTGTGCCTTTCTAAACAAAGGTTTATTCTTCCCTTAATATTCTTCTTCTTAAGCCCAATACCTATAATGTAGGTACTGATAACATCTTGCCAGAGTACTCTGTCCTGAGCCAAGTTGTCCCCATCTTCATCCTTCCTCTCCCAGGAATGTGGTCTTTGGAGTTCTGTTGGCGTTTCTGTAGCTCTGGGTTTTTACCGGATGGGGTTGCTTGCCGCACGCGCAACCCTCCTCTTTCTGCAGCCGGGATTGAGACCACTGATTCCCTTAATATAAACTGCAAATGTTTCCCACCACTTAAGTTAAGCTAACAAGTCTGCAAGTAACACACACAAAGTGCTGGTGGAACGCAGCAGGCCAGGCAGCATCTATAGGAAGAAGTACAGTCGACGTTTCGGGCTGAGACCCTTCGTCAGGACTCTGCAAGTATTCGGTTTATCCCTACCTACATTAACAATGGTATGTTAATAGTCCTCCAATTGCCCGGCACTACCCCTGATACCGAGAAAGGATTGCAAAGTTGTAGTCAGAGCTTCCACAATTCCTTCATTTGTTTCATTTGACAGATTGGGATAAGTTTCATTTGGACCTGGTGACCAATCCATTTTCCAAGGTGATAACTTCTTTAATATGTCCTTGTTTACTACATTTATCCTATTTATCCTACCCAATATTTCACACTCTTTCCACTTACTTACAGCATTTGAGTTTCCCTACCTCTTTACTCCCTATCTAAGCAATAAATATATTCTTATTTAAACCAGAAGCACAATGACCATTCAACATTAGACAATTCGTTGGTGAATGTGACCATTGAAATATTATTTGATCAGGATCAAATATTTTAAAGGAAGGCACTTTTGGAAAATGAATGGTCCATTATTATAGGAGGTGATTGACACTCTATGAACAGAACTGTGTGCTTTGATTGTGGGTGGTACTTGAGGAAACCAGTTCCCTGCAGCTACAAGCATTCTTTATAAGTGGACCAGATGGTTCCTTGGATCACCATGATCGCTCACAAGAACTCAAAGCACAAGAAAATCGGAGTAGGTGGAGGCAACCAGCCCCTGCAGCCTGTCCCATTACTCAAAATGACTCATGGCTGATATATCCCAGGCCTCATCTACTCCTCTGTGCCAGCTTTCATAATGTATCTACATCCCCTTTAAATACCTCCAGTGATCCAGCCTCACAGCCTCGGGGATAAAGAACCACAAAGATTCATTGGCCCCTGTCAGAACAATTTCTGACACGCCTCAGTATTAAATGAATGCCTCCTTATCTTATAGCTGTGTCCCCTCATTTGGGATTCTTCTACTAGTTGTGACATTTCTACATCTACCTTGTTTTCCCCCTTAGTCACTCAGTGGTCGCTTTATTAGGTCACCTATGCACATACTTATTAATGCCAATATCTAATCAGCCAATCACGTGGCAGCAACTCAATGGATGAAAGCATGCAGACGTGGTCAAGAGGTTCAGTCGTTGTTCAGACCAAACATCTGACTGGGAAGCAATGTGATGCAAGTGACTTTGACCATGGACTGAATGTTGGTGCCAGACAGGGTTATTTGAGTATCTCAGAATCTCCTGCCTCTAGAGAATGATGTGAGAAACAAACTACATCCTGTGGGTGGCAGTTCTGTGGTCAAAAACACCTAGATTGTGAGAGAAGTTTAAGGAGCACTGCTAAGGGCAAGTGAGAACTTACTGTGCTGAACTGAGGCTGAGGCTGTGGGCCTGCTCCTGGCTTCATGTTTCGTGTCTGGGGACTCACTTTCATTGTAAGTACTATTTGCTCACTTTTATTGTTTGCACAGTCCTTTTATCCCCCTTTCTCTCTCTGCACACTGGGAGTTTGATGATTTTTTTAATAGGTTCTTTTTGGTTTCTTGTTTTGTGGCTGCCTGTAAGGAGATGAATCTCAAGGTTGTATAATGTATGCGTACTTTGATAATAAATGTACTTTGAACTCTTGAAGGCAGGGGAGAATGACTACCTTGCTTCAAGCTGACAAGAAAGTGACACTAACTCAAATAACCATAACCAACAGCGGTGTGCAGAAGAGCATCTCTGAATGCACAATACATCAAACCTTGAAGTGGATGGGCTACAGCAACAGAAGATCATGAACACACATTCAGTGCTGCTTTAATAGGTACAGAATATAACTAATAATGTGGCCATTGAGTGTATGTTTCAATAGGATCACGCATCACTTTTTGAAACTCCAAAGAACATTATCTAACTCTTTCAGCAGTTCATGAAGGGACAACCCTCTCATCCCAGGACATAGCATTGTGAATAAGTAGCCTTGTGATGGACGGAGTGCAGCGTTCAAAGCTTAGCTCTGGGTCAGCTACTAAGGTGCAAGGTTCTCTTGCTCTGCCCATGATGAGTGTATAAGTTGGGTGGGCAAAGAGCATAAATGATAAAGGAGGTGAAATGAGAGAAGCTGGAGATGGTGCAGAAAAGGTTCATACGCATGTTACCAGGAATGGTAGGCTTGATGTATTGGGAGTAACTGGACGGGCCAGGACTGTTTTCCCTGGAGTGAAGGATGCTGAGGGTAAATTTACAGATATTTATCGTAAGGGGTATAGATAAGGAAGTTGATCAGTCTTCTTCCCATGGTAGGGCTATCTAAAACTAGGGGACATAAGTTTAAAATGAGAGGAGAAAGATTTAAAGAGGGCTTGAGGGGAAAGTGTTTCACACAAAGGTGCCATGGAATGAGCTGCCAGAAGAAATGGTAGAGGCTAGTATGATTACAAAAGACATTTAAACAGGTACATGGATAGAAAAGGTTTAGAAGGATATGGTAGGTAAATGGGACTAACTCAGAAGGGCATCTTGGTCGGAGTGCATTAAGCTGAAGGATCTATTACCATGCTATATAAGTTCTATGACTATGATTACATTGATCCTGATTGGAGGAAATTGAAATCATTATGCTTCAGGCAGTTTGATAGTGGGGCTGACTGGTATGATAGAAATTTAGGGTCAATGGAAGCTCTTTACCTGCAGACAATGTCTCCTACTGATGGTACAGGAGTAGGAAGCATCTCTACCATTGGAGCCGTATTAGCAGTGAGCAGACCGATACGGCTGACGCCATATGGAGGTGGTCCTACCAGAGAGGTGGTATAGTCCAGCAGATGGTCAAGGAGGAATCGTGGAATTATTGGAGTCTTCGCTTCATATCCTTAATCTTCTCTTCTTTGAAGCATGAACAGGAAGAATAATATCAGTGGCAATAATAGATATATATGATATGTAATGCGCAAGAAATAATCCATGCTCTCTTCTCGTTGCAACCATCAGGGCAAAGGTACAGGAGCCTCAGGACTCACACCACCAGGTTCAGGAACAGTTATTACCCATCAGCCATCAGGCTCTTAAATCACAGGGGATAATATTACTCGGCTTCACTTGCCCATCACTGAACTGTTCCCACAACCTCTGGACTCGCGTTCGGGTACCTTTCATCTCACGTTCTCAATATTTATTGCTTTTTTTCTCCTTTTTGTTGTTTTTTTTTCACATTGTCCTATTGGGACAGTCTTTCATTGATTCTATTGTGTTTCTTATATTTACTGTGTTTGCCCGCAAGAAAATGAATCTCAGGGTTGTATATGGTGACATATGTGTACATTGATAATAAATTTACTTTGAACTTTGAACAAGAGACAGTCTGCAATGCATTAAACAGGCAGGGCTCAGTTAAAATTGTAAACCACAAGAGCAAAGTCTGGATAGTTAGCAGAATCATCTGAACTGCAATATGTGTTGTAACTGAAAGCTGACTCTGTGGTATACTGTGTAATACATACAGGATTATTAGACCACACAAATAGTCATAGATAATAGGATTTATTTCCTTAAGTAATATCACAACATCCATAAATTTTGCATTGACAGATTAACAATATTTCTACAAGGCTGGAAGTTCATAATTCATTGTGGTGTGTGCCAGGTTTAATGTAGGATGTATTCAACTATGCATCGACAAAGGGTAGGAGGCACCTGGAGATGGCTGCATGCTTAAGATAGCTGAGCATGGTGGTAAACAGGAACCACAGCCATATCATTACCCTAGATTTTCTGAGAAATACTCTACAAAACATTTACAGCACATTTTGGTTGCATACAAAATAAACAACAAATGATGTGAATCATATTTGGTGCTAGGAATCAAATTCAGATTCACAACATCTTTAAGCCATAGGGAGAGAAATAAACAATAATACTGGATTTTCTGTGTCCCATGATCTTATTGTTGCACCATTCGTTCCTCAGCTCTAGAACTTTACTAAAGTGTATTTGACAACTTTATTTTCTGTTTCTCTCACCCTCTACCTATGCTAACTAATAATGCCATGGCAAATACAGAGAACTACAGTCTAGGATAGAATAAAGTTCCGCCAAACTGTCTACTAGTTTCCAACCTGCTCCTCCATTCTCCCATCCTTTACTTGGAAACTACCTGGTTAACTGATTACCAATGTAACCAGGAGTAATCACCTCAGCAAAGAAATAAACTTTCAGCAAGCACCTATAGCTTATCCTCCAAAGTACCCCAGGATACTCTAATTACTAGCAGGGCAGCTTGTGTGGTCCCAAGAGCTTGGTGAAAGTTGGTGGATAGACACAGGGTGAGAAAGAGCTGCAAGCTGCACGGTGGTCTGTTAGTGATCATGTTTCCTGCAGGTACATTCCCACTTTCAGATCCTCCCACTAGCTCTGCTTTCAAAAGGAGAACATTGTGGAGATCATAAACCTGTGGAAAGGGGTGCAGTGAGTTACAGACATAGAGTCATAGAGCACTACAGCACAGAAACAGGCCTTTTGGCCTATCTCGTCTATGCCAAATTATTATTCTGTCTAGTCCCGTTGATCTGTACCTGGACCATAACCCTCCCATCCATATGTTTATCCAAACTTCTCTTTAAATGTTGAAATCAAACCCACATTCACCACTTCTGCTGGCAGCTCCTTCCACACTCTCACGCCGTCTGACTGAAGAAGATGCCCCCCAGTTTGAGTTAACTGGCTCCATTCCTTGGAATACCCTCTACAAACCCATCATTGCCTTCTGCTCTTTTACCCTCCTAATAATCTCTGTTCACCGTTTCCTTGGCCTACATTATTTCTTTGCAGTGCTGCAAACAGTCTTTCGATAGCCTTCTATATTGCAACATTATAAACATAGCCCTATTCTACCCAGTACATTCTGTCTGTGACTCACAAATTTTACATCCAGAGCAGAATCCAACGAAAGCCAAAGACTGGCCAAGACCAGGAAAGGGTTGGTGCAGCAAAGATGGTAACTAATTGTGGTCTGAGTGAGAACAAGGTGGTGCTCTGGGCATGATAGAGGGTTGCAGACCTGAAGCATTGACAGTTTCTCTCTTCAGCTGCCGTTTGATTCACCGAGTATTTCCAGCATTTCCTGTTTTAGTTCCATAATGTGGAATATTTGCAGAGTTCGAGAAAACCAGATCTTCAATCAACCACTGACAGGAAACAAAAGTAAATTCCTGCAAAATCTTTAATTCTGTTTAGTTTTTGATAAAAGCACACACTCCAAGCTTTTGGCGTGCCCTTCAATTAAAATGGAATGTATAATTTTCATTCAACAACTGTGTAGAGTGATAACCACACTGGCTTCCTACTCGGATACAGCTATCATTAAAAAAATGCCTCTTTCTTGGGGAAAGCCAATAATTATATAAAGCAACAGTCCAGATTTTCTCCTATAACAATGAATATGCCATCAGTAACGTGGACAGAATATGTTGTGGCAAACAGTTACAAAAGCACAACAGACATGGAATTGCACTGAATACTGTAATCTGATTACTGTAATCAAATCAGAAAGTGACCACATTCATTTCCTCCAGGTGCCTCAGTCTCCTCCCACCTCTCCAGAACACACAGGCTGGTAGGTTCACCAGCTGCTGTAAGCTCCCCCCAAGCGTGCGATACAGTCTAGGGTGTTGGTGATGAGAATGTGGGGAGAATAAAATAGGATTAGTTTAAATAGGTGTCTAATCCTCAGTATGTATCTGTCAGACCAAAGGCTTGTGTCCATGCTCCTTAACTGAAACAGCACACAGGATTTTAAAAATATGCAAAACATGATGATAAAACTCAACACCAACTCAAAGTAAGCTCGTAATCACGTCTTGGAAACATTACAACCATGTCCTGGAGAGGAAATGGCTAACTTATTGTCGAGGCCTGGTATGCACTACATAATGAACGCACTGACCCATCCATTCAAACCCCTGACTGAGGCGGTGAGCGCTGCCTTCTGAACGCTTGAAGTAGAACAAACTGAGAAGCAGGGCACTGCTACGTTTTGTAACTTCAAAACATTAAACTGACTCAAAGGAAGGCATGGGAGTCCAAAATGTGAGTCTAACTTTGTGTTTTACTTTAAACGAGGCACACATGTATCACGTGATATGCTACGATATAAGTAATTCATGTATTTATACACTTAACCTCTAATGAATTATATAAATGAACAAGAATGCTTAATCAACCTATATGTACAAGATAACTCAAACATTGCTGAAATATATAAATGCATATCACTCCAATCTGCTTAGCTATAAACTGAACAGAGAATGCATCTCAACTGGATACACAGTATACTATATAATAGAACTTTTATACACAGACATCCCACAGCATAGTAAATTCTAAATTGTCCCATTCAGGCCTAAAGATTTAATCACTCTGAAGGATTTCTTACTCTTGTGGGATAATGTCTTTCCTGACAGGGGGGATCACTCTGCCTGCCAGGTGAGATTTGTGACTGTGAAAACAGTCTCAGGTTCTGGGGCTTCTTCCGTGATGGCTGTGGGAGTTGATGCTGAGACTGCAGGACGTGGTTCCGACAGCTCTAGGCATCTTGATCTTGGCAAGATGCATTTAGTTCACTGGAGTAATCTTTAATAATCCTTTACAATCTGATCTCTCCTCTTGGTTTCCTTATCTGCAACATCATCCTCTGTTTTCATATCTTCGTTGGCCTACTTTTTGGCCTTCCATTCCTCCAGCAGGGCTGTGGTCTTTGCATCTACTTTTACAAGCAGCTTTTTGTCTCCCACTTGAAGTTCATACGATAACCTTAAGGCATGCAGAGCAGATTCTGGTTCTTTATTCGAAACCAAATGCTTGGAATTTTCCAGAAGCTCCTTGAACTCTCTTCCAGCTTAAAACCAAGCCACATTTCACAAATAACTGCCTGGTTAACATATCAGAAGTTTTCTCAGATATGGTGGCTATGAAAATTGTTGTAGTTGGACCACTGTTTTGGTCACTTACATGATTCCTCTGAGCAGCATGGTCCTGCCTTGGTCCAATATGGTTTCCAACCAGAGGCACAGAGGTTGGCACCAACTCCTGTTTGCCTTCTGGTGGGCGACGGTTCATGGTGTTAGGCATGGAGACAGTTGTGGTATCATCCAACGCTTTTCTTAATTCACTTTCAGATGCCTTCATTGCAAGGAATATGGCATTCAAATTGAGGATGGATCTCCAATCAAGTTGCAGTAGACACAGCCAATCACGTCCACACAATGCTGACCATCCTGTTTTTACCACATGCAAGATCAATGTGGCTTGGTGGTTGTGGCATTTCATTGTTACAAATGTCACTCCCACAGGAGTTATCTTTCTCCAGTATAAGTTCTTAGTTGGATATCTGCAGGCTTCAGTTTAGGAGCTTTGGAATGCCATTCAAACTTATTTTGTGCCATGACTGAAACAGCCAAACCAGTGTCTAATTCCATTTTAATTAATTTGGCGTTCACTTCTAGTGTATGCCGTGTTGTTTGTCTATTGTTAGTTTGCACATTGTAAATCCTTAAGACTAGCCTGTGTCATTCTCAACATTATCAGATTTTTCATCAACAGCCAGCAGATTAGCACTCATTTTCAAATTGCTACTTGACTTTTTCATCTTTCTTTCTTCTCTATGCAGACCATTTATTTTTGTCTGCCTGACATACTCTTTGTATATGTCCTACTTTGTTGCATTTTCTACAAGTCTCACCTTTAAATCTGATTTGAACATAGAACATGGACAATACAGCACAGTGCAGGCCCTTTGGCACACAATGCTATGCCGACCCTTAAACCCTGTCTCCCATATAACCCTCTACCTTAAATTCCTCCATATACCTGTCTAGTAGTCTCTTAAATTTCACTAGTGTATCTGCCTCCACCACTGTCTCAGGCAGTGCATTCCACGCACCAACCACTCTCTGAGTAAAAGACCTTCCACTAATATCCCCCTTGAACTTCCCTCCCCTTACTTTAAAGCCATGTCCTCTTGTATTGAGCAGTGGTGCCCTGGGGAAGAGGCGCTGGCCGTCCACTCTATCTATTCCTCTTAATATCTTGTACACCTCTAACATATTTCCTCTCATTCTCCTTCTCTCCAGAGAGTAAAGCCCTAGCTCCCTTAATCTCTGATCATAATGCACACTCTCTAAACCAGGCAGCATCCTGGTAAATCTCCTCTGTACCCTTTCCAATCCTTCCTATAGTGAGGTGACCAGAACTGGACACAGTACTACAAGTGTGGCCTAACCAGAGTTTTATAGAGCTGCATCATTACTTTTATACTCTATCCCTCGACTTATGAAAGCTAACATTCCATAATCTTTTTTGGTCTTGTGTATGTGAGCATCTGCTATAACTGTATACAATTTGTTTGGCCAGACCAGTTTCTGTTTAGATACTGCAATTTTGTTCAGGCTCGCTTCCATTCATGACTGCAACTCAGTTGAATCTCTATCTGCTGTTTCCATTGATAAAGCCATTTCAACTGTTGTTTTTAATGTCAGCTGTGCTTCAGTTTGGAGCCAGTTTTGAAATGCTTTCTTGTAAGGTTCCACAAGCTAAATGACCTCTCTCTGCATCATTAAGCCCACTACTAAACAGACAATGCTCAGACAATCTCTTCAATTCAGCCACATATGCTGAAATGGACTCCCCTTCTTTGTGATTCTGCTTATGAAACCTAAAGTATTCTACAGTCAACAATGGATTCAGTTCTAAATGTTCCTTCATCACTTTTACAATATCTGCAGACTTCACATCTGCTGGTTTGGTTGTAGCAGTCAAACTTCAAAGCAAACTGTATGCCTATAAACCCAATGCACTCAGCAAGATTGGTACTCCTTTCTTATTAACTCTTTCATTTACTTCAAAATATTGTTCAATTTGCTCAGTATACATATTCCAGTTTCCTTTTATGTGATCGAGCATATCTATCTTTCCGATGTAGCCAGCCATTTCTGCTTTTTTTTTAAATGATTATTATCAGCCGGTAGTCACTGTTTATGAACCCAGAATTCTTCTGTTTACTGCCTTTTTTCAAACTTGGCAGTTTCTGCACGTGCAGCACTGTGTTTTTTCACTCACCATACCTCGCTATGTTTTTTTTTAGTTTGAACGTCTCGCTGCACTTCAACAGGTCGATAGCCATCTCAGAATTATTCTTAAAATACCTCATTACCACTGTTAGGTTTTGTAACTTCAAAACATTGAACTAGCTCAAAGGAAGACATCAGAGTCTGAAATGTGCGTCTAATTTTGTGTTTACTTTAAGTGAGACACACCTGTACCACATCGTAGCATCATGACATATGCAATTCACGTATTTGCACATATAACTTGCAATGAATTATTTAAACAAACAAGAATGCTTAATCAACCAACATTAATATTTGATTACTCAAATATTACTTAAATATTAAGTACTCAACAAGCATTGCTGTAGCATAGCGGTTAGCACGACGCTATTACAGGTGGGCATGTTTCGAAGTTTGGAGATCAGTCCCAGCATCCTCTGTAAGGAATGGAATGCATGGGTTTTCCCCAGGTGCTTCAGTTTCCTACCACATTGGCCATTGTAGATTGTCCCATGATTAGGTTAGGGTTAAATCAGGGTTGCCAGGGGCTGCTGGACCTACTCCGCACTGTATCACTGAATTAAGTAATTAATTTATTGGGGAGAACCATAAACTTCAGACCATGAGGTTCGAGTGGGGTATGGGCCCATGTCATGTAGGAGGTAATTGGCTTAACACTGAATATATTGCCAGATCCGTTTGGCTGCCTGCTGTATTTCAAAGTCTTCAGCTGGATGATTTCAGCTGCATTGCGTGTGTGCTAAAACCCTGTATCTGAGCAAATCTCAGGCACTGCCAAACACACTGGGAGGGAATATCAAAAATAGCTCTGCCTTTTGATCGCAGATGTACAGCTCTTTGAAACCTTATGATTCTTCTCTGAAGCTTGGGATGTAAAAGCAATTTTGTTTTCCCTCTTTGTTTTCTCTTTTCATCATCCAGCAAATTTTGAGCACGAGAAATCTAATCAGAGATGGACGATACTGATTCATCAATCTCTCAAGGGCATCCTGCAAAAAGCAGCCTTGATTATTCATTAAATCTATAAACAAACAAGCCCGTGAATAAACTTGCCCTGGTGAATGCAGATGGGAGACTGAGTGTTAGTTCAAGGGGATCTGATTTGATGTGCTAATGACAAAACAACTGAAGGGTGATATTAGAATTTGCTATTTTTCAGGATATTTATGTTTGTGTTTTGTGAATGATCCCATCCTACTTCAGAGACATTGAGCATGCTCATTAATGACCATAGTTGGATCAACACCGGAACACTACCTTGATCAGCCTTCGGAGTCAATCCCACAGCCTGAGCGAACACAGAGAGGGCCGGCAGTGCAGAGGGTGCAGCTCCCTCACAGTTCTGGTCACCCGGGTTTGATTCTAACCTTCTGGTGCTGTTTGCACATTCTCCCTCTGACCCAGTGGGTCCCCACCCCCCCCCCCCCCAAATGCTCTGGATTTCCTCCAACATCCCAAAGTTGGTAAGTTAATTGGTTACCGTAAAAATTACCTTGGGTACATGGGGAATTTATTTACAGATACAGCCCTTCTGCCCCAACGAGCCTGTGCTGAACAATTACACCCACGTGACCAATTAACCTACTGACCCATACGTCTTTGGAATGTGGGAGGAAACCTACGGGGTCACAGGGAGAACGGACAGCAGTGGGAATTGAACCTGGCACTGTAAAGCATTATGCTAACAGTCCACTCCACCAGAGTTGATGGGCCTGTGAGAGACGATAGGCTAACGGAAAACAATTGGGGCAACGGAATGGATGAGATCATTCTGAAAACCAGTATGCAATCAGTGAGCTAAATGGCATCCTTCCACATCACGTGAGATATTAGATCATACTAACCTGTACCTTAGCTCCTGGATTCCATAATACTCAGTGTACCTTCACCCAACAAATATGTATATCAATTTCACTTTAAAGATTCCAATTAATGACACCCCTCCACCCTCACAGGGAGAGAGCTCACAGGGCTGCACGGTCCCTTGTATGAAGGAATGCTTCCTGATTTTCCTCTGAATAGCTGAGAACTAATTTTAACTTCACACCCACTTGGTCTGGATTCTTCCACAAGAGGAAATAGTTTCTCTTTATCTGGCTAATCAAATCCTTCAATCATGCTAAACACATCAATTAAATCAGCCCAACAGGAATAGAAGGCTGGAGTAGGAATTCAAGCTGGGAATCATTGTGAAATAAGCCTGTTGGCCAGCCTTTGGTGTCTGATTCCATTCCCCTCTCCCTGGGACATGTGCCTGCAAGGGCTGTAGGGATGAGCTGTGGTTGGATACGATGCCAATCACCCTTTACTGCTTAGCTTTATAGATGAACAATGGCCAATTGTCCCAAGCGTTGCTGATGGCCATAGGCACTAGCTAAAGCTTGCAGAAAAGTACGTGGGTTAGACTCAGGGGTGGAAATTTAGGGAAGGGAACCATCTTTGAATAGAATTACACGCGATACAGTGCACTTCTCACGGGCAAGCAGAGAACTAAAGCTTTGAAGATCTTCCTTTGGTCTGTCGATGCTTCTTCCAGAAACAGGCCTGGCTTCATTTCTTTCCAGTGCTTTCAGCTGGAAAAGGACAAAATGTTCCTGGGGAAAAAACAGTATTTTGCCAAACTGCTTACTTCACACACATGATGAAGCAAAACACGCGAAGATGCGTCATTGCTTCACTTACACACAGTGTCGCAGCGGTAGCCACGGGCGGGCAGGCTACTCACGCAACACAATTCCAAGGAAGGAACATCTTCCTTTCGTTGCTCTGGTTTTATTGCCCTGGAATTTTGGATCCTGTACTTTTGTACAGAACTCCATGAGTGAGGACACATCAGGCCATTCATTTCCTTTCTTTGAAAGCTTTGGGATTGTGGATCCCATGCTTTGGATGGAGAGAGTGCTTATTCGACTGTGTGGTGTGGAGGCAACGCTATGGGTTTTTGCATTTATGTGGGGGGCAGGGTTTGAAAAATTATCGGAAGATTACAGCAGGAGGCCATCTTATCCATGCAGTCAGTGTAGACATCTCAAACCTACTATGGTGCTGTTTACCAGACTCTTCAATGTACACCCAAGAGTTAATTAATTCTGGTGAGCATTTCTGACTCTATCACCTTCTAGACACCCACTACCTCCTGGATTTTCTATTTTCCCCCTTTCCCTCCTCCCCTCCTCTAATCTGACTAGTTTTATAAATCTATGACCCTTCCTATTCATTTACTCAATCCAGACCAGCTCAAAATATATTCATTTCAAATAAATCCCTCCACAGTGTACTTAGTTCCAGAGAATACAATCTTGGATCATCCAACCTTTCTTGTTGCTAAGATGTTTAATCCCGCAACATCTTAGTAACTTTCCTCTTCTCCTCTCCCATTCAAGCGCATCTTCTGGTAATGTTGTGGCCCAAAATGCACACAATATCCAGCAAGGATCTAAGTCCTTTTCTCTACAGTCTAGTATAATTTCCCTGCTGTTACGTTACTCCCTTCTGCTTATAAACAGTGACATCATAAATGATAGATAGATAGATAGATAGATAGATAGATACTTTATTCATCCCCATGGGGAAATTCAACTTTTTTTTCCAATGTCCCATACACTTGTTGTAGCAAAACTAATTACATACAATATGATATGCATCTAAATCAATATCTCAAAAAGCATTTATAATAGCTTTTAAAAAGTTCTTAAGTCCTGGCGGTTGAATTGTAAAGCCTAATGGCATTGGGGAGTATTGACCTCTTCATCCTGTCTGAGGAGCATTGCATCGATAGTAACCTGTCGCTGAAACTGCTTCTCTGTCTCTGGATGGTGCTATGTAGAGGATGTTCAGGGTTTTCCATAATTGACCGTAGCCTACTCAGCGCCCTTCGCTCAGCTACCGATGTTAAACTCTCCAGTACTTTGCCCACGACAGAGCCCGCCTTCCTTACCAGCTTATTAAGACGTGAGGCGTCCCTCTTCTTAATGCTTCCTCCCCAACACGCCACCACAAAGAAGAGGGCGCTCTCCACAACTGACCTATAGAACATCTTCAGCATCTCACTACAGACATTGAATGACGCCAACCTTCTAAGGAAGTACAGTTGACTCTGTGCCTTCCTGCACAAGGCATGCTTTTGCCCACCTTATTGACTGGCCTTCATTGATCTGTGTGTATAAAGTTCAAGTTCCTTCTGTTTCTCACAACCCGTCAGAATCCCCCACACTTATCATATGTTGCCTTGCATTGTTTCAGATGCCCCATTTCACACCTCTGAAGAATAAATTCCATGTACCACACTTCTGTCCAATGAACTGCTATGTCTTCCTGACATTTCCCTCCTCACTGTAAAACCTGTATATGTTTAAAGTCAATTTGCCTTTATATGTGGATGTACTGACAGGAGGTTGTGTGTGTGAGCAAGAGAGAAGTGTGTGTGAGAGAGAGAGGTGTGTGCATCTGTGTTTGTAAAAGAGAGAAAGAGAGGTGTGTGTGTGTCTGTGAGCGAGAGAGCGAGAGATGTATGTGTGAGAGAGGTGTGTGTTGAGAAAACTGGGAACATGAAATATTTTTGTGTAATTTGTCTGTGAGTGCGTGTGTGTGGTGAAAGAAATAAGAAAACATGAAGTTTATATGTGTGTGTATTTGTGTCTGTGCGTTAACTTATAGAGTTATAGAACACTAAAGCATAGAAACAGGCCCTTCAGCCCATCTGGTCTATACTGAACTATTGATCTGCCTACTCCCATCAACCTGCACGCAGACCACAGCCCCCCCGTATTCCTCCATCCATATACCTATCCAAACTACTCTTAAAAGTTGCAATTAAATCCATATCCACCACTTCTGCTGGCAGCTTGTTCCACACTCTCACCACCCTCCGAGTTAAGAAGTTCCCCCTCATGTGTCCCTTAATCATTTCACCTTTCATCCTTAACCTGTGCCCTCTAGTTCTAGTCTCACCCAACCTCAGTGGAAAAAGCCTGCTTACATATACCCTATCTATACCCCGCATAATTTTGCATGCCTCGATCACATCTCCCCTCATTCTCCTACGTTCCAAGGAATAAAGTCCTAAACTATTCAACCTTTCCCTATAACTCAGGTCCCCAAGTCCAGCAACATCTTTGTAAATTTTCTCTGTAATCTTTCAATCTTATTGATATCTTACCTGGAGATAAGTGACCAGAATTGCACACCATACTCCAAATTAGGCCTCACCAACATCTTATACAGTACAACTTCAACATACATCCCAGCTCCTGTACTCAATACTTGATTTATGAAGGCTAATGTGCCAAAAGCTCTCATTAAGATCTTATCTACCTGTGACACCACTTGCAAGGAGTTATGGATCATTTGTGCATGTAGCTTGTCTGCATTTGGTTTCATGTGTTTGTGTGTCAATGAATGTTTGCATGTAGGTGTACATGAGAAGTTGCACATGTGCAGTTACAGTATATTTTCAGGTGTGTGTGTGTTTATGTATATTTGTGTACATGTGTTCTCATGGTATGAGTGCATGTATGTGCATGTGTGCATGCGTGAATATATGTGTGTGCTTGTATGTGTGTGTGCATGCGCGTGTGTGTACATGTGTATACGTGTGTTCACGCAGCATGTGCATGTGTCTCTATGTGTGTGTGTGGTGTGTGCACATTGTACGTGTACGTGTGTGTGGTGTGTGTGCATTGTACGTGTACGTGTGTGTGGTGTGTGTGCATTGTACGTGTATGTGTATGTGTGTGTGGCATGTGTGCATTGTACGTGTATGTGTATGTGTGTGTGTGTGTGCATTTGTGGGTTCACAGTATGGAGTGAAGTCATATATCCACCAGCATTATTCATTTCCCCTGACCAAGTACTCGGCCAATACTTTTTGCCACATGGGACTGCTGACTCCTTGAAAAATCATTGAAGCGGAAATTCAGGACTTGAGATCTGACAGAAACCCACACTTTTAAATGTGCTGCCTGAAGCTTTAGCTGAGAGCTGACACAACGTACCTGGAATGTACAATAGTTGGATGAGGGTGAGGAAGGAACACAGGATACGCAAGCAGCAACAATAGCTGTGAAATGGTTAATGGTGCAGGAACTTATAAGAAACAGACTTCCATTAAAAAATGTGCTGCGGGTATATGTGAGAGAGAAAGTGGGCAAAAGATCAAAACTATGTTGTATACACATGGCCGGCTCACTATTTCATAAATAACAAAACGTTGCCAAAGGTATTTGTGATCAAAGCAGGGCTGAATATGGTAACAGGGCCGTATATTCAGCACAGAGAGACTCTTTAACGACCAGTTACTGCTTCAAGAAAAGCAAGCAACTCTAATTCAAAACGAAAATCAGGCACTTAGACTTAAAATTTAATATTTATAATCTATTATTTCTCAGACGTAAATTACTTAAATAAATGAAAAGAAGAGGAGTAATCACCAAGGCCCAGCACCCATAGTTACGGTTTGACAAGCAGACAATTCACAAACCTTATTAGGTGGGGTGGCACGGCCACGTAGTGGTTAGCATAACACAGCTCCAGTGATCAGAAGATTGAGGTTCAATTCCTGACGCTGTCTATAAGGAGTCTGTACGTTCTCCCATGACCGTGTGGGTTTCCTCCAGGTGCCCTGGTTTCCTCCCACAGTCCAAACAGACACACAGGTCAGGGCTAGCTGATCATGGGCGTGCGATGCTGGCGACACTTGCAGGCTGCCCCCGCACATCACAAACAGCTACATATTTCACTGTACGTTTTGATGTATCCGTGTACATGTGACAAATAAATCTAATCTTTCACCTTTATTTTCAATGATTCACTTTCATGTTCACTAAAAAAAAATAAACCTTCATTCAAAAGCGCATTAAGATCTTTAATCTCTGCTTAAATAAATGGATATCTCCAGAGCACTGTAACATCTCTAAAACGTGTAGGAGTAATTAGAAACTAATCCACTATGGTCTCTTTTTCATATCCTTTCCCCTGTCCCTCAAAAACAAAGTGAATAACCGAAAATCAGAACATTCTGCACATCAAGTCAAGCAGTATCTGTGGAGAGAGAGAGTTAACAATTCAGGTTGATTACTTTCCTGTGTACTTTCTGTTTTATGCCAGAGTATTGGTGTGTGAGCATCTGTTCCTAAACCATAATCACTCAAGACAAATCATTCCTCACCCTCATAAACAGACTACCAGAGCAATGATGGTTTCAACTCCACTGACCAGATCACGAACTTGTTCTCTAGAGGTCTGGTTACATTTGACCCCATTGTACATATCAATTTCCCATACCTTTGTCAAGTCTGCACAGTAGACAGATGGACAGATGGTGAAGATGGACAGAAGTCAAATAAAAACAGAAAAGGGTGGAAAGAGTCAGCAGGTCAGGCTGCATCCGTGCGGGGAGGAACATGGCAGGTGTTTCAGGTCAATGGCCTTTCATCAGAAGGGGAAACAGAAAGCAAGTTAGTTTCAAGTTGCAAAGATGGGGCTGGGTGGATAGGAGGAATGAATAGAACAAAGGGCATAATATGAGGCGAGGATCGCCATGGGGATGGGCCATAGACCTCCTAGTCTAGTGTATTGCACTCTGTGTTCATTGTGTTGTCTCCTCTACACCACAGAAGCCAAACACAGACTGAGTTTTGCCTTACAGAGCAGATAATTCAGGAACTTCGCAGACTATCAAGTGTGTAAGAGTTTCGCTGTCACTAGCCTGGCCAGTCCTTTGATTACTGTACAACACTATTCGGAATGGGAAAAGGAAAAATTTAAGAGAGGATACCAGATCTGGGTCCAGTTCTTGTTCAGATTCCACCCCATATCTCCACTCTGCAAATATTTGCTGCTGTGGTGAGCAGGTTTTGCGATCCAAAATCCACCCGTTATCTCTTACATGTGAGGCAGCTGGAGATGCACTGGGCTTCGATGGAGTTTTACCTGCAGGCAGCTCTTGGCTTTATTTCAAAGCAATATTTGCTTTGGTAATTAAAATAAGTTTCTTTTTCATTTAAAAAAAATTATATTACTTTCTAAAACATATATTCAGTCTGGCCCTGGGGAACTGACAGCTTCCATTTTTACAAACATCGCTAAGTCAATTTCGTCCATAAGTCAGGAAATACACAAAAGTCACTCCATATGGTAACCAGACCCTTCACAGCATTGTAATGTATGACATCAAAAGCATAGGAGACTAACAGGAAAGAGTAATTACTAAAAGTGGAGAGAGAGAGAGACACCCAGACATAGGGAGGGAGGGAGGGGGAGAGAGAGAGAGAAAGAGAGAGCGAGAGAGGGGGAGGGGGAGGGAGAGGGGGAGGGAGAGAGAGAGAGAGAGAGAGAGAGAGAGAGAGAGAGAGAGAGAGCGCTGTGTCATTTGCATTAACAACCAATACACCCGAGGATATACTGGGGCAGCCCTCAAGTGTTGCCACACACTCCAGCACCAACATAGCATCCCATAATACTCAGCAGAGCAACACAGAATACAACAGGCAGCAAACCAACAACAGCACAGCAAGCCCATTCCTCCCTTCCACCACACACATAAACAGTCCTTTAACCCCAGGACAGCGTGGCGGGGTGGAGATATGTCTCTACTAAAGGAGGTGTGAGGCACACCTTCCCTCCGCTAACCTGCAGGTCACCCTTGGGCGAGGTGTAGTACCTGCTTAGGCCCCCACCCCCACTACCTGGATCAGGGTCATGTGAAGCCGCAGGAGCAGGAGGTGGATGGTGGTAAGAGCAGTTGGTGTATATCACAATCCTGGTTATGCGACCACTGACGCCGGGCAGACAATCCCTGAAGAGTATTGATAATGGCTGGGGTCACCCGTCTTGTAAAGACACTGCCTAGAAGGCAGAAATGGCAACAATTCTGTAGAAAAATTTGCCAAGAACAATCATGGTCAGAAGACCATGATCACCCACGTCATACAACACGGCACGTACTGAAGGTGATGAACCCCAGCACAGCCCTCCAGCCTACAGGGAACTCAGACTTCGTCCTGCAGACACTGGGCTTCAACTTGACCTGTGGACTTGCAGAGATTCTGGGGGGATGGACAAGTTCAGTCTAGTTTTTGTACTGTGTCATGTAACACCACGGTCCTGAAAAATCGTTGTCTCATTTTTACTATGTACTGTACCAGCAGTTATGGTCGAAATGACAATAAAAGTGACTTGACTTGATCAATACACTCTCTTACAATGCATCACTGGCACTTGCATTTTCTCCTGAAACAATACATCCATGAAGTGTTTGTTGCAGAGGACCCGGCACCTCAGTGTCCAGTGGTGGAAGGACCCCAGACTGGGATCCTACCCACAAATCCTTTGAGTGACACCACTGATTTTCAGCACATTTTCCTGCACCATGGAATATGCAATTCTGCACCCTTCTATCTGAGAAAGGCTCCTCCAATTCTTAAGCGATACTTGCTGTGGTAAAACCTGTTTGTCATTTCCAGATCTGCCTTGCAGGGGGAGATGTCATCATACGGAATATGGTAATGATCGAACACTATTCCTTTGGGACAGATTCCACATCTATCACTCTGAACCAGAGCTGCTCCATATTCAATACACACAAGAGATTCTAGGGATGCTGGAAATCCAGACTAACACACACAAATGCTGGAGGAAATCAGCAGGTCAGGTAACATCTACGGAGAGGAATAGACTCTCCATCCTTCTTCATTAAAGGTTCCCAAACCTTTTTTACACCATGGACCCCTACCCTTAACCAGGGGGTCCATGGATCCCAGGTTGAGTACCTATGCTCTATGTAGATGCTGCCTGACCTGCCGATTTCCTCCAGCATTTTGTGTGTGTTGCTCCTTTCAATTGCAGGTCTGTCTACAGAGGATTCTCAGAGAATTTTAGCTGCTGGGATTTACTATTTATTTCACTACTTGTAAATGATTGGGATTATTAGAATGTGATGAATTAACCAACGATCTGTTATTTCCCCTTTAATCCATTGCCTTTTAGAGGTGTTACACTGTGAGGAACAAAGAGAGTCCCACCCTTTGTTACAGATCTGCATTGATACTGACTCTCCATAACTCATCCTCTAGCCCCATATCCAAAAATTCCTCAAAGATCATAACAAGTACGACCAACTTTGCTGCTTGTCCTTACACGATGCTCATGTAGGGGTTTCTTCTTTGAACCTCTTCCACCTTTTGCTGTCTTTGATCAGACATCCACTCCTTTCAGTGCCATCAGCTCTTCCTACGCTGCTGAGATTGGCCACTGGGAACAGATGAAGAACTGATTTAAAATCTTACGGCACTGCAAATCCAATCACCATTAAAACTCTGCCCTTGTCCTCTATCACGTGTTTTACAGCCGTTTCCTTACACTTTCCGGAAGGTTCTCATTCACCCTTCCTCACCAGTCACCCAGTCTCCCTGGATCTGCATTTTGAACTTGTCCCAATCCACTGTCCTATCCAGAGTTCTATATTTCAGGAGCACTTCCCTTTTTTCAAAAATTTTATTTTGACAAAATCCTCCAATTGGAATTGGGGGTGGCATGGTAGAATAGCGGTTAGCACAACGCTTTACTGTGCACCAACGGTAAGATCAGGGTTCGGTTCCTGCGGCTGTCTGTAAGGAGTCTGTATGTTCTCCCTGTGACCACATGGGTTTCCTCCCACATTCCAAAGACATACGGTTAAGGTTGGTGAGCTGTGGGCATGCTATGTTAGCACCGGAAACTTGGAAATCTTAATTGGATTCCCCCAAATTCACTTTAGCTCTCAACTATCTACTTATACTGTTCTCTACATAAAGTATTTTGAGAAATAATCTTTACTTATCTTTATTTTCCCTGAGTTCTCAATCCAGGTTCCTCAATGAACTGCAGCCAACCACTGATTTATCGGGGTTTGGTATTACCTGTATGCCCAAGTATAAAGCCTAGGAGGTCTTTTCTCAGCATCCTAATATTAAACATAAGTGTCTGCTCCCCTGAGTTGCTTTGCTCTTTTAAAGTATTGAAGTATCATCATTTGAAATGTTATAATTTAGTGCACATGTTCTGCTTTTTCCTCTTCTGTAAGTTTAACTTGAGATCAGACTCAGATTTATTCATCACATCTGCATCAAAACATACAGTGAAACGCATCATTTGCATTCACAACCAGCACACCCCAAGTGTCGCCACATATTCCAGCACCAGTATAACCTGCCCACAATGTTCAGCAGAACCACACAAGCAGCAGGAACAACAACAGAAAAAAACGACATCGGAGCGAGCCCCTTCCCCCCCCACCCACCAACTCACTCACACACAGCCCGGCCTCCAGGCCGAGGGCAAGCCACCTCTGGCCCTCTGCTCCTTGGCCTTGGACTCTCAGACTTACAGACTTTGGGGCCATGGCATCCAGACAAGCTGACCCAGGGTCTTCACCCATCGTGCCTCTACCTCCAGAGTGGCTGACTTTGGTGTCTGACCTTCAGGCTTCTACCTCCGACCTCAACGAGCTCTGTTCTTCGACCTTTGGCTTTTCCGTCTGGATTTCACTGATCTCTGGGTATCAAGCCCAGGACTCACCAATCCTGGGCTTGACCTTCTGGCCTTAACCACAGGACTTGCTGATTGTGGGTTTGACATTGGCGCTACAATTCTCCAACTTGCACAGACCTCCAACCCCAGTGATCTGGGGGTGACGACACTCATGACCCCCACCCATATGGACCTCCTAACAAGGGACTCGCCAACCTCTAGTTCGCTGGTCTCCACAGCACCTGCTGGCATGACCTCAAGATCAGTGACCTTCTGCCATGGAGTGGACTCCAGCTCCTATCATTGACCACTTACAGCCCCTAACTTCTAACTCCACCTCATCCCTGTCCCTGAACCCTAACTCCCCAAAATCATCCCTGTGAACCTACAAAACAACTGCCTGAGCTACGACATCAGCAGTTCAGCGCCATCTTGACCTGCTCTATCCGTTCCAGCATTTTCCTGTTTGCTGACTTTTTTGTGTGTCTTTCATTGAAAACTACTTAACAAGTTCAATTCTGTTCATTGCTGACTGTCCATTGCTTACGTCTTACTGCATGTTCTTTTAATAGCATCTGTACCCCCTTGGCACCATATCAATGCCTTTAAAAAGAACACAAACTTATCACTGGATACATAGCATTTGTTGAGCCTCGTTTCTATTTTTTTTGCTATTTATTCATTTGAGTTAATTTGGTCTTGTTTTCTTTTCATCCCATCATTTTTTATAACAACTTATCTTTAGATTTCCTTTCTGTTTTGTTTCATTGGCTTCTGATACTGGGGTCTCTCCTTGCTCGGTTAAGTTATTCTGATACAGAAGACGGGAGAGCTGAGTAATATTTACCAAATCCTTGTCTTTTAATGATATCTTACTCTGCTGTTTAAAGAGTTTAAGTGTTCATTTAAATATGTCGATGCCTTTCGAAGTTTGTAACTATTCACATTTGTAGGGTTATCCTTTAGATCTTGCAAAACTACATGGTCTGGGCCACAGAAACAGCAATGGAATTGGCAAGAGCTATTTCCTGCATTCTGTGGCCACTTTATCAAGTACACCAGCTCCTTAATGCAAATATCTAATTAGCCAATTGTGTGGCAGCAACAGACATGCATAAAAGCATGCAGACATGGTCAAGAGGTTCAGAACAAACATCAGAAAGGGGAAGAAATGTGATCTAAGTAACTTCGACCACAAAATGATTGTTGGAGTCAGATTATCTCAGAAACTGCAGACCTCCAGGGAATTTCACACACTACAGTCTCTAGATTTCACAGAGAATGGCGCAGAAAACAAAAAAAAAATCCAGTGAGTGGCAGTTCTGTAGGCGAAAACACCTTGTTAATGAGAGAGGTCACAGGAGAGTGGCCACACTGGTTCATGCTGACAAGAAGATGGCAGTAACTCAAATTACCATGTGTGTTACAACAGTGGTGTGCAGAAGAGCATCTCTGAACACACATGTCGAACCTTGAAGTGATTGGGCTACAGCAGCAGAAGACCATTAACATACACTGAGTGACCATTTTGTCAGGTACAGGAGGTACCTAATAAAGTGGCCACTGAGTGTATACTCTCAGCCTGTTTATTTAAAACATTTGGGATATTCCCTGAGTGGTTAATATTAAATTATATTCTAGTTACTAAGTTCTCCCTTTGTAATATAACCTTAGGAGTTCACATATCACTCTTCTAATTTGACAGTTTTCTCCTGTTAAAGCTGATATATCCCTGGCTTTGGAGGGATCATACAGATCTAACTAGCAATACTCAGGCGCAACATAATACTCCAGTTGTGGTCCAACCAGGACTTTGTACGATTGTAGCACAATCTTGGCTGCCTAGCTTTAAAGGCCAGGATTCAATTAGCCTTTCTGATTATATTCATTCCTGCCCTGGACAATGATATATTTACATGAACCCACACAACTTCATGTACAAACATACAACTTAGGAACAGGTGTAGGTCACTCAGCTACTCAAGTCTTCTTCACCATTAATTAATGGTTGATCTGATTGTAATCTCAGTTCTGCATTCCCATCTCCTCACTGTATCTTTTCACTCGTTGCCTATTAAAAATCCACATTTAAAGCAGAGCATTCAAAGATTCACTGCTCTTTTGTAAGAAGAGAGTTTCCGACTCATAGCCATCAAGAGAGGAAATAAATCCTTTATTTCTGTCTTAAATGGGTGACTCCCAAGATCCTCGCCATGCCCACCATGTCTGGATGCTTCCAAGCTAATATATTTCAATCGTCTCCTCTCCCTCTTCTACACCCTACCGGATGAAAGCTTCTCCAGCCTAGCCTTTCTTCCAAGGACTACCAACACATTCCAAGTATTAGGCAATAAATCTCCTTTTAAATGCTTCTAGCATATCAATGTCCTCCCTTAAATAAATAAGGAGATTAATACTATACACAATACTCCAGATGAACTCTCCTAACCAAAGTAACCACTGTAATTTTGTATTCTATGCCCTCTGGCAATAAACAATACTTCACTGGATAAATACGATCACAAAATGCACTCTCATCTAGACTCTGCCCAGATGACGGGCCTTGAACAGAAATGTCGACTGCCCACCAGATGCTGCCTGACGCATTGAGTAGCTCCAGTGGTTTGTTTTAGCTCCAAATTCCAACATCTACAATCTCACTACTCTGTTCAATCTTTTACCTCCATTAAAGGTCATTTGCCACAGGTCAGTCCACTGGCATGTTTTTGCAATGAAATACACCATTTATGCTGCTTACAATAGTGACTATCCTTGTATCATTGGTAAACATTGAAGTGTAATTTTCTGTCAAAATATCTAGATACCATCAGAGACATCTTGCCATCTTCAATACCTGTCCATTATCCTCAGCCCCTGTTCAATGTGTTTCAGGATTGGACAAGAGTTTTCCTATGAGGGATTCTTTCAGTGCCTAGGATAGTGCAGACAGTAAGAACCTTTCTCCCATGGTAAAGGTGTCTAAGGCTAGAGGTCATTTGTTTAAGGTGAGGAGTGAGGGATGCTTTGTCCCCTAGAGGGTGGTTGTAATGTGGGATGCTCAGCCTAGAGAGGTGGTGGAGGGAGAGTCGTACAAGATGAATCAGGGCAAGCAGTTCAATCGACAGGGTTTATTAGGCTCCGGACCCAGTGCTGGTAAATGGGATTTGTATTGGACAGCGCCTGTTTCTATGCTGCATGGCTCTATCACTCCATGGCATAATATCAGTAACTTAACCTGCATGGCTTCAATGATCATTGGCAGGAGAGAGCCATGAGCAGACTCGACTGAGAAGCAGGTGATAACTGCTTATTAAGATAGATGTTATCCCATCCCCTTCACTCCTATTATTAATGTTCCAGAGAATGTGTTAAATTTCTCCTCCATGACAGGTTGCCAAAAGATACTTAAATAGCACTTTAATTTGTTTTTTGATTCCGACAGCAATTTCTGCATCCTTTTGGGAAGGATAGAGTGTAAAATTTTAATCAAAAGCATTCAGCTTTTCAGCCCTCTTGCTGATGCCCAAAGGCCGAAAGTACAAAAGACAAAAGCCTGCCTCTGCTGCACAATGTTTTCTCTTTTTTTTTTTATCCAGCAACACTTGCATCTTAGTAAATCTTATGAGGGATCCAAAATGTAAAGCTAAACAGGCTGATAATAAGCATATTTGGGGAAGTGCCATAAAAACCACAGCCAAGACTGTAGATCTGAGCACTAGAATTTCTCATGTTGCACACTATCATTCTCAAAGACCCTGGTTCACTGGCACGCACTATAAGGAAATGTTTAATGGACCTGAGTAAGGTTTCAATACAGCTTATCCATCAGAACAATTTTAAACCCCCCATTGGATTCCCCAGTGTGTGCCCCCCCCCCCAACACATCTCCTATTAACTATTTCCTGATGGGCACATACTGTGGTGTCTGTAATGACAGAAAACAGACAACAAGCTTCAATGCCAAGGCAGTATAATTTACTAAATTATTCCCAGCATACTTTTGATTCAGGGTGCCAGGATATTTACTGCCCTGCCTTCTGCACAACGAGCATTAATACCGCTTCCCCTGCATTGACTGCTTCTTGAAAGGTAGCTTTTATTTCTCCAGTGGGTATCTTACAGGGTTGTATCTGCCTCTCCACCTTTCAGAAGGGGATGAGGAGTGGCATCGTAGGCAGCTGAGTTGTGTCAGTCACATCCTGAAATGAATGGAACTCTGTGACTGCACTGATCTTCCCCCTAGCCCCCACCCCTCCATGGGACGATCTTGTTTCTTCCCCCATGCCAATCATCATCTAAGCATCAACGAGTGACTGACCCCTCAATTGCCTGACCAGTGACAGTGTCAAGAGTGTCACAGTACAGTCGCAGGGGATTCAAAAGGCAGATGGTGAAGAGCCAAATGTCCATGTTAGTCCTAATAACCCAGGTGAGAAGAGGGATGAGATGCTGCAGCATGAATCCAGGGAATCAGGGTGCTCAAGCGAAAGCTTGGAGTCCAAGCTGGCAAATCTGATCCAAAATTGGCTCGGTGGATGGTTTCGTTTCTGATTGGAAGTATGTGACTAGCAGTGTGCCACAAGGAACTGTGTGGAAATACTTAATCCCCATGACATACATTAACAACGTGCATGTAAATATGGAAAATATGTTGAGGAAGTTTCTAGATGACATGAAAACCAAGTGTAGATAGTGAGCAAGATCATCTTCAAAGTCAAGGTCAAAGTAAATTTATTATCAAAGTACATCTATGTCACCATATACAACCCTGAGATTCATTTTCTTACAGGCATTTACAGGAAAATAAAGAAATTTTTAACATTTATGAAAAACTTTAAATAAACAAACAACCAAAGTGCAAAATAAGACAAATTGTGCAAGAAGAAATAATACGGAGAATGTGAGTTGTAGACTCTTTAAAAGTGAATCTGTAGGTTATGGAATTGGCTCGAGTTGAGGTGAGTGACATTATCCACACTGGTTCTCGAGCCTGATGGCTGTAGGCTAATAACTGTTCCTGAATCTGACGCTCCTGTACCTCCTGCCCGATGGTATTAGTAAGAAGAGAGCATAGCCTGGATAGTGGGGTTTAGATTAAAGCATGATATTGATCAGTGCAAACATTCTTTAGAGCAATGGCAAATAGAATTTAATCGTGACAAGTCTGATGTGAGCAAACAAAATAGAAGGTAAGTAGTGAATATTAAACCTTGGGGGACTGAGAAGGAAAGGGACTTTGGTGTACATGTACAAGGTCCCCTAAAGGTGGCAGAACAAGTAGACATGGCATACAGGGCATATGCTTTTGTTACCAAAATATAAAACACAAGAGCCGGGCTGGGGGGTAGGAGCGTTATGGTGCAACTTTGGAGTACTGCGTTCATTCTACTCTCCATGATATAGGAAGGATATGATTGTACTGAAGAGGCTGCAGAGAAATTTCACCAAGATGCTGCCCGAGTTCACTGTTTCAGTAATTAGGAGAGAGCGGAAAGGCTGAGTTTGTTTTCTTCAGAATGGATGAGGGTGAAAGAGGACCTGATGGAGATATACAAAATTATGAGAAACATAAGTAGGGTAGATAATAGGAAGACGTTCTGCAAAGCCAAGTTATCAGAAAGCACAGGTCAGAGGTTTAGAGTTAAAAGGTTCAGAGATCTGAGGGAGAACATTTTTTCCCCCAGAAGGGTAGTTGGAATTGGAAGTCACTATCTGAGTGGATGGTAGAGACATGTAAGCATTGAAGTATCTGGAGAATCATTTGAATTGTCAATGTACAGAAGGGTACAGGCCGGGGCTGAGAGCTGGTAAATGGGATTGCACAGATAGGTTACTTTATGGTTAGCATGCACATAGCGGACAGAAAGGCCTGTTTCTGTGCTCAATGACTTTGACTCGATTTTCCCAAAGATGAACATGCAATCCCAAAAGTTTTATCAAAGTTTATCAATAAACTTAGATTGTGATTATGCTTATAACAATATTTGGAAGTGGGGAGAAAAAAGACCTCATGAGTATTCCTTTCAATAGATGCTGTCTGACTTGCTGAGTTCCTCCAGCATTTTGTGTATGTTGCTCCAGGCTTCCAGCATTTGCCAAATCTCTTGTGCATATACATAGCTGGTGTGATGACCAAACACCACAAGCAGTGCTTAAAATTCTTAATAGACAATTCTAAGTAGTCCAATACATGGAAATGCAGGTCACTTTACCTTGGCAGCACTACTGAGAGAAAGGAATATGGAGTTCTGAACAGCTGGAGATAGCACTAATTATTGGAGCTTTGATCTGAAACTTTACAGTCTGATTATAGATCAGTATCTGTCATGACAGACTGAATAGCTAAAGCTTACTGTATATGCATTTGCAACAGTTTCTCTCAAGGCAATTCTCTGAAATTGGTATAATAATAATAATAATAATAAT
This sequence comes from Hemitrygon akajei, assembly GCF_048418815.1. Classification (NCBI taxonomy): domain Eukaryota; kingdom Metazoa; phylum Chordata; class Chondrichthyes; order Myliobatiformes; family Dasyatidae; genus Hemitrygon; species Hemitrygon akajei. The sequence continues at coordinate 141,667,138 of NC_133128.1, read as the reverse complement.
AATAATAATAACTGATTTATAGGGAACTTTTCATACAGACAATGTAGTTCAAATGCTTTACAATGGGATAAAATGCAAACCTGAAATTAAAAGTTAAGGTTAAATAACTACCTTTTGAGCTGGAATTTTAAAGGGTCAACTGAGTGTCTAAAGTTTTAAGTACTGAGTTCTACAATTTAGGAGCATAGTTCAGAAAAGCTGGCCTGCCAATTATCTTTTGAGGGAGGTTATTTAAATTTAACAGAATGGCAGAAGACCTGAGAGCTTGGAGAGGATTATAAAATTAAAGTGATTCTGTGATGTAGTCCGGTCTCAGACCATTCAGAGCTGTAAAAACAAGTATGAGAACTTTAAAATCAATTCTGTAAGACACAGGAAGCCAATGCAGAGCAGTTAGGATGGGAGTTATGCTCTCTCATTCTGGTCTTAGTGAGGTCTGTTCTGAATGAGTTGAAGTTTGTCAATAGGTTGCTTTGGAAGGCCTGTAAAAGGTGCATTGCAGTAATCTAGTCTATTCGACATAAAGACGTGAATTAGCTTTTCAACGTCATTACATGTCAGCAACAAACATACCTTTGCAATATTTCTTAAGTGTAGAAGTGCTGTTCTGGTCATTTTCTTTCTGTGAGATTTAAAATTCAAATCTGAATTTAGGACAGCACCCAGGCCTGTTACTTCCATTTTTTCAATTTCCCAAGTTTATCTCTTTTCACCTTGGAACCAACTAAAAGTATTTCAGTTTTATCTTTGATTAGTTTTAGGAAATTATGCCTCATCCAATTGTTTATTGTAGCCATACCAGAAGTCTGAGAAGACAGGGTGTTATGATTGTCCAGGTCAATTGAGATGTACAACTGTGTGTCATCTGCATGACTACAGAAATCAGGTTTACGCTTTCTAATGATGTCTCCTAAGGGAAGCATGTATAAGGAGAAGAGTAGGGGACCAAGACAGCTTCCCCGAGCAACACCAAAAAGGTACATTGTATCCCTTACACCCATTCCAGCCAAATGCAGGTTACGCACTATTGGTGATACTGGGCATTATTATGTGTGAGGCACAGGCTGCCACAGGAGAACAAGAGATTCAACAATGTAAACTCATCTCATGTTTGTTAACGTTTAGTCTTTTTCAAAGTACTGTTTATTGATTTGAACCTCAGTTTAACAATCTAAAATTTTAAAACATTCATTTTGGAATTGTCATTTATGTAATTAATTTGATCCATACAGAAGAAATGACACCCGGTAGAGTAATAAACTATTTTTCATAAATAACACTATCATACAAGCACAGACATGTATAAGGATTATTCTCTCCATTTTTAAAAGCTCTCAATGATCCTGGGGACTCTGTCCAATTCTGAATTCCATGCAATATTTTGATAATTACACCAGGCACCAAAAGTCTAGTGAGTTGAAGTCCAAGTGACCCTTACAATTCATTCCTCCATGCAACCTTTCCACATGTTCCTCAGGAGAGTTCACAGCTTCGGGAGGAGCATCTGACGGAGGCTTGGGGAACAGCTGTTTGCATCATGTATAGGGAAACAATGATAAAGGAAATTAACATGAGGGACAGGGCTTCTTCCATTTTTGGAGTTGGGCTCAGCCAGGCAAGCAGTGAGAACTCCATCGTATTCTGGGTTTGCGACTTGTGAGAGAAACCTTTGGGAAGTCAGGCAGTGTGTCCCAGGCTGCAGAATACCTAGCCTCTGACGTGGTACACTACTTACCTGCCTGATCAAGCTGTGTTTCTGGTTAATGGTGACAATCCAGATTAGCAGTGGAGGCCGACTTCATAGTGGTATTACCAGTGGGAGGGACCTGGCTGGAGATGCTCATTCTGTGCCACTTGAGTAGCACGAAGATCACTTGCCACCTATCCACCCACCTCTGAGTGTCGACTAGGTCTTGCTCTATGCAAATGTGAACTGCTTCATTTTCTGAGCATTCCTGAACAAATTGAATGCTGCAGTCATCAGCAAATATCACACCACTTTGATACAATGGTCTTGGCTGAAAATGGTTGCAGCTCAGAAATTTACTGGGGAAACACTGCTGCAGTGTCCTGAGACTAAGGTGAATGGCTAATATTGATAACAAACATCTCCAATTGGCAAAGTATGACTCCAGCTAGCAGAGAGGTTTCCTCAGTCTTGATCACAGTAAAATGTTGTTTTAGTGTCCCATTCCCATCTCACCTCTGGAGTTCAGTTCCTTTGCAACACTTTGACCATATTCGCTGTTTGTCCATCTTTATTTGTATATAGTTGGCTCTATTATACAGTATTTCTTTGGTCTACTGTGAATACCTGCAAGAAAATGGATCTCAAGGTAGTATATAGTGAAATATATGTCCTTTGATAATAAGTTTACTTTGAAATTTGAACTTCGAACAGAGGAAAAGAGACAATTTTATTGCCAATCCCCAAAATTCACATTATTAGCTAAGCAGTGCATGTGGTGATCACCAAGGAATTAATAAATAATGCACATTATATTCTTGGTACAAAAAAAATTACATGCTTTTTTAGATCAAAAGAGGACTGTTTTCAAGAATGCATAAATGAAATAGAAGGTTTGGTTGCTGCATTGCAACAGACTGCAAACAAACCAGATTTGAACGAGATATGAGAATTTTTTGATCTTCAATCAAGAATCACATTGCAGTAGCTGGAGTTAGTAGAGCGGCTCTGAATACATTGAGCTTCATAGAATCAATGCTCACTATTCTGTAGAAAATGCAACTAAGTTTATAAGTTGGAATAGTTTGTTTCAAGCAATATACTTTCTTATTGACCTGTATGTACTGCTGTTATGGTTTGATTTAAAGTCAGAGTCATAGCAAAATACAGCACAGAGATAGACCATCAGCAAGGCAAAACAGGATTATTCACAGAGAATATACCAAAGACAAGAAGCGCATGTGGCAAGTCATTCAGATCGTAATGGATGACAAATCCATCCTGATAGGCTGAAGGTCTTTTACGTTTGGTTTGATATATGGAATAACGTGCCAGCAGAGAAGGTTCCCCCTCCCCCACCAGCCCGAGGAGCAGGAACTCTGTCTGGCAGCAGCTGACGTGAGGAAGACCCTAGCCAGGTTCAACTCGTGTAGCTGCTGGGCCTGATAACATATCTGACCGGGTGCCGAGGTCTGTGCAGCCCAGTTAACAGAGGTTCTAAGAGACATCTTCAACATCTCTCTGGAACACTCCACTGTCCCCACAGGCTTCAAGGTAACCACCATCATCCTGTTGCCCAAGAGGGCAACAGTAACCTGCCATAATGACTGTCCTCCAATGGCACTGACCTCAACAGTAATGAAAATCTTTGAGCAGTTGGATATGGACCACATTAAATCCCATCTTCCTGCTGCATTGGAGCCTTTCCAATTTACTTTAGTGCTCAAATCGGTCCACTGATAATGCCATGGCCTCTGCACTCCACTCCATCCCGTCCCACCTGAGAAACACTGCCTCATATATATGGATGCTGATTGTTGACTTCACCTCAGCATTTCATCTGTCAGAAGCTGGTGGGTAAACTGTCCTCTTTGGCTCTCAACACCCCTCTCTGCAACTGGATCCTGCACTTCTTGACAGAAAGGATACTTTCAGTCCGTGTGGGCAGAAACATCTTTAGCTCCATCACACCAAGTACCAGTGCCTCCCAGGGCTGTGAGCTCAGCCTGCTGATGCATGACTGCACAGCGAGATCCGGTTCAAACTGAATCACAAAGTTCACTGATGACACAAAGCGGCTGGTCTCATCAACACTGACGATGAGACGGCATACAGAGAGAAGGTAGAGCAGCTGGTAGAATAGTGTGAGCACAACAACTTGAGACTCAACGTGGACCAGACTAAAGAGATGATTGTAGACTTTAGGGAGGCGTAGACTGACCAATCCTCACTGGACATACACAGCTCCTCCATGCAGAGAGTTAGGAGCACCAAGTTTCTGGGAGTGTACATAATGGACAATTTCACCTGCTTTCTCAACATCATCTCTTTGGTTTAAAATAAAGCATAGAAGCGGCCACACTTCCTAAGGAGACAGATTCGAGTGAGGCCCCAATAAATTGGTTAAAATTCTAATCAATTTTTACAGGGACACCATCAAGAGTGTTCTGACCAGCTGCATCACTGTCTATTACAGGAATTATAAGGCATCTGATTGCAAGTCTCTACGTAGGAATGCAGGGACTGCGGAGATGATCATCAGGACTCTCTTCCACCTATCAGAGATATTTATCAAGTGCACAGTGTATGCAGGACCCTTAGCTTTGTCAATGATCCCTCCCATCTGTCCAAAAAATCAGTCAGGAGTTAGGGTAGCATTGGGACAAGAACTATTAGGGTGGGAAGAAGTCTTCCCCAAGGCTGTAAGACTACCAAACTCCCTGCCACCACCCAGGTGTCTTCACACATGAAACACCTGTAGCGTTTTACTGTTTATTTTTTAATCTGTGTCACAAATGCATCTTATTATGTTAATTTACTAGTGACAATATTATTTTGTGTTATGGGTGTGAGTTGTATGTACTGTTTTGTGCACCTTGGAGGAACATTGTTTTGTTTGGTGGGACACATGTATACGGTTGAATGGCAATAAACTTAAACTTGAACTTCCACAAGTCCATCAAACTCCACTGAGACCAACACTGCATTAATCTCCCCACACTCTCCAGCTCCCTGCAGAGTCTACCACTCAACTGATTAAAGTAGCCAATTAACCCTTACCAACCCACTTCTTTGGAACGTGTGAGGAAATCAAAGGAACTGGAGGAAACCCAAATATTCAGAGGGAACTTGCAAACTCCACACAGACAGCACCTGAGGTCAGGATTGAACCAGGATCTCTAGTGGCAGCAGCTCCACTAGCTGGACCACTGTGTCACCTTCCAGTTCTGTAATTCTGATATAGTGTTGCACTGACCCATATGTGCTGCAATATTAGGCTTGAGTTTTGATAATTGAACTGGTGCTAATGAATGTTGCCAAGCAGTGCAGACAGACTAAATATAGAACTTGTTCTTGGGTACATTTATCACAGCAGGTGTACTCTATGTCCAAAATTTTGTCGCATTTACTTAAATGAACTGGAAGAAATTGATATATCAGAGCAATGTATAACATGTTGCCAGCTCTGTAGGTGCACACAGGGAGCAAAACACCAAAACTTGTCAAACTCCAGCTAATTAAGATTTTTTAAAGTGCTTTTATGACCATCTTAACAACCTCAGATGCCCTAAAGTTCATCACAGCCTTTAAACTTTTTTTTTTGAGTGTAGTTACTGTGATGATGTAGCAATCAATATAGTTGCTGAAACACCACCAATATTTTCATCCTTCATTTTCTCTTATTTTCTGAAGGACCCCACCTCTCATTTTACAACCAATTTTCCTGTATGTGCCCAGGATCATTTCTGGATCCCTGTTGATCTTTAATCATGCTCCCCCTTCACTTCCTTTTTTTTTAAAAAAACTTACCCTTTGAATTTACTGTGGACAGCCTGGCTCTCACTTGCGTTTACAACCTGCTATCGGTGATAAACTCTATCTTCCTATTCTATATCTTATGGCTAAGCATCCGAAGAAAGAACTAGGGAGAGTGGCATCAGCTGAACATAGAGCTGATATGAATCTGATCGGCTGAATTCCCTGGTGCAACCCTTTTGTAAGTCACAAAAAGCCCCTGCAAACCCAACCTGTAAACCACCAATTCAAATGTTTTTAATGACATGGGCCGACCTTCTGTGAGTGACATTCACTCTTACCTCTGTTAATGTTACATCTGAAAAGTTTGGCCCGATAATACATCACTTCTGTATTACACTAAAACTTCATTCTCAATTATTTGCTCAAATCCAGAATGGGAGTTTGGACCAACAGTGCAACTTGTTACTCAGTTGTGCATATACAGTAGATTAAAATAATATTCATTAGGACCGTACTTGACAGTGGGTGCAATACTCTGAAGTGTAAATGCACAACATTAATATGGTAGCACAATGGGATTTTCTATTTAAATAGCAGCTGGAAATATGGGCCAAGAAAAGCTATTACTGACTGCTGGTGATGACTCACTATGACTTGTGGAAGAGATGGTTGTGACAGTTTCCAGTTTCTCCACTGGAAGCATTTCCCACAATAAGTTTCCAACCACAATGATATCATTGGACTTGGCACACAGAATTTGGACTGGCAATTTACACAGGATGCAGAATCCCCAGATGTTTTTATAACAGTTTTTTGGCATTAACTCTGCAGCATTAACAATAAACTGATCGCCCAATAGCCAATGTCTGAACTATTCCAGCTCAGCCATAAAAACAAATGAGGTGAAGTTGTCCTTCAGTCATTGTTCTGTGAAACAACCCAAGCCCTCTACAGAAATAACCCAACTTGAAAAGTTTTGCCTGGGTCTAGGATCCATTTCATTCTCAGCCCTGAGTACCAAGGGAAAAAAAACATAAATTTTGATTGTAATGTTTGGCCAGGGAACTTTATGCCTGCATCAACACATCTGTACACCCTATAAGGACAGGTTGAGCGAGCTAGGGCTTTTCTCTTTGAAGTGAAAGAGTATGAGAGGCAACTTGATAGAAAGTGTGCAGGATGATATGAGGCATAGATTCAGAGAATAGCCAGAACTTCTCCCCCCCCCACCCCCACCCCAGGGTGGAAATGGTGAATATTGGGATCATAGTATTAAGATGATTGGAGAGGGGACATCAGAGATAGGCTTTCTTACACAGAGAGTGGTGGGTATGTAGAATGCCCTTCCAGGGGTGGTGGTAGAGGCAGATACATTCAGGACCTTTAAGAAACTCTTAGATAGGCAGATGGATAATAGGGAAAATGGATAGTTATGTTGGGGGAAAGGGTTAAATTGATTTTAGAGTGCGTTAAAAAGTCAGCACAACATCATGGAGCGAAGGGCCTGTACTGTGCTGTAGTGTTCTATATTCAAGGTCAGGGATTTCCCAACCTGGGGTCCATGGACCTCTTCCTTATTGGTCCATAGAATAAAAAAGGCTGGGAACCCCTGTTCTAGATTTTTTCTATTTAAATCAGAGTATAAACAACTTGTGCGAGCCAAATCATTGTAAGTAAATGCCAGAAACAAAACTAATAGTGGAGTGGTCTTTATTTTTTAAAAGATTGCTGAATTATCTATCAAGCATAGCAATGGACTAAATGCTCTGATGATTCCATGTGGCTACTACCTGCAGGCATTAATAATGTGGACCAGGAGCACGGTATAGTTTACCTTCCCCTTCACCAGATAGCTTATTGCTGTCAACAACTTTGTTAGTAAATCAAACACAAGAGGTTCTGCAGATGCTGGAAATCCAGAAGAACAAACACAAAATGTTAGAGGAACTCAGCAGGTCAGGCAGCATCTATGGAGAGGAATGAACAGTTAATGTTTCAGGCCAAGACCCTTCATCAGGACTGGAAAGGTCACTTCCCAACTTCACCCCCGCCCCCCCCCCCCATCTTCTCTCTCACCTGGTTTCACCTATTGCCTGCCAGCTTGTCCTCCTTTCCCTCCCCCTACCTTCTTCCCATTCCTTTCCAGTCCTGATGAAGGAACTCAGCCTGAAACATTGACTATTTATTCCTTTCTGTAGAAGTTGCCTAACCCACTGAGCTCCTCCAGCATGTCGTATGTTATTAAGTTAATGTGGTCCAGAAGTATTGTCAGACATGCCAAGAAAACTCCTGTAGTATTATCAAACTAATCTGGAACCAGAGACACATGAAAAAAGCACAGTGGTGCCGTGGCTCCAATGCTTCCTCACAGATCCAAGCCACAGAGTGTGAGGTTAAACTCATTTCCACCACACAGGATCAGAAAGAGCTGCAGTGAGTTGTAGAGTCAGCTAGCTCCATCATAGGAACCCACACCATTAAGGGCACCTTCAATAGGTGAAGCCTCAAGAAAGCAGCATCCACCATTAAGCATCTTCATCATCTAGGATATGACCTCTTCTCATTGCTACCATCAGGGAGGAGGGTACAGGAACCTGAAGACACACACTCAATGTTTTAGGAACTGCTTCTTCTCCTCCACCATCAGATTTCTGAATGGACATTGAACATTACCCCACTTATTTGCACTACTTATTTATCTTCTTATATTTTTATTGTAACTTATAGTAATCTTTTATGAATTGCACTGCACTGCTGCTACAAAACAACCAACTTCATGGCATACATCAGTGATAATAAACCTAGTTCTGACTTCCTGAAGAATGACTTTTTAAAAAAAGAGATCTCCCTAGCAAAATTCTCCCATGGCTACCTAGTACATTGCCCTCTTGCCTCATAACTGTCTATTCAAGTCTCTGTGAGCCTCTAAAGTGTGTATTCCCAAACTATCCCATCACTGAAGTATCCGGTCTTTAAACAGAAGCATTGAGATTGCTTGTTTTATTGAGCTATGCCCCCATAAAGGCCGACTACCAGTATGGCTGAGCCAGATAGTCAGAACAATAGCAAGGGGAACTACAAAATACAAGACCATTCTGTGTATGGGGCTTTTAAAACAGTTACGGTTTTTAATGTCATTTAATACTGCTAAACACAATAAATCAATTTCCAAACGAGGGTGGAGACTACAGGTGCCGTAGTGGAGAAACACACAAAATGCTGGAGGAACTCAAGTCAGATGGCATCTATGGAGGGGAATAAATGGTCAACCTTTTGGGCAGAGAGACTTCATCACTGCTGGAAAGGAAGAGGGCAGAAGCCAGGATAAATGTGTGGAGGGCAGAGATGGAGCATGAGCCAAGGAAGAGATCATGAGGTTGGGGGAGGGAAAGAGAAAGGGTAATGGGACCAGAGGTATAAAGGAATACAAAAGGTAAGCAGAGAGGTGTATTCAGCATAAGTTACAGAAAGCGACTTAGATACCATCAGATTGCAGATTACCAAGACAGAGTATGGGGAATTATTCCAAGCCAAGGTGTACACATAGTCCATGAGTTGTTCAGCACAGAAATGGGTCCTTCAACCCACTGTATCCATCATGGCCTCTTTGCTCATCTACACCAATCCCAATTCCCTACATTTGGTTTATATATCTTCAATGCCTTTCCATTTAAGTGTCTATCTAAATGTCTCTTAAACATAGTAATTGTATCTGATTCTATATCCTGTGACAGTGCATTCCAGATATCAACTACTCTGCAAGAAATCTAACCCTTCAGATCCTCTTTACAACTCCTTCCTCTCATTTTAAACTTATGACCTCCTATTTTTGATACCTGTAGCATTAAAAAAAAAGATTTTAACCATCTACCCATATCCTTCTCACCAGTCACTCCCTCAGCTCTTCCACTCCAGAGAAACCAAACCCAGTCTACCCAAACTCTGCCTAGGCAAACAACATCCTTGTGAATTGCCTTATTCTCTCTCTCCCTCTCCCTCCCTCTCCCTCCCTAGCACAACCACATCCTTCCTATTGTTTGGTGAACAGAAAACAATAAGTGCAGTCTAACCAGAGTTTTGAGCTTTGTTCATCATCAATCCAGCCCTTCATTGTAACTGTGATTCAAGAGAGCCGAGGCCAATACTTCTCACTTTCTGTTCAAACCATATTGCAAAGTTAATCAGGTACTGTAGCTCAATAAAAGATTTGGAAACAATGGCAGCAAGCTTTTGCTCAAATGTTTAAGAATCCACCTTTTTAAATGGAGGGTCAACGCAAGCAGAGTTGAGATGAAATGTTTGCTTGTTGAGTTTTTTTACATCCAGTTTTGTCTCCCTTTTTACACTGATTTCCACATGTACTTCATCTGCATCGAACTGGCTGATTAATGGAAGATGAAAGCTGTTCAAATTCATTTTCGGTCTAACTTTTATTGTAACAAAGTACAGGCAAAACCTTCAGGACAAATTTATGTTAAATTGACCCCATCCTCACTATTTAAATCCAATAGCCTTCAAGTAGATCTGGGTGGGACTAAATGCAAGTAATCAGGAAAAAGAGAGAGCAGCTAATTGGAGAGGGAGGGAAAAGTGTTGTATTTCAGGGATACAGTGTCTCATGGCTCCACATTCAGGTTCAGTATCACTAAGGATATTTTTGGTGCCAGCTGTTCAAGGACTGTTGGCTATGCCACATTGAAGTTCTGTCAACACAGACAGATCCTTGGAGTAATATAATTTATCCCAATATTATTACCAGGAACAACATGAGACAGAACCCCAGATGATTTTAAGTATGTTAACTCTGAGTTAAATAAATGGTTTCTATGTTGGATTTCGGACCCCTTGAAATGGGAGATTCCTAATGATTACATCTTGTTCTCTACAAAATCACTGAAATAGGATTCATTACATTAATAGCACTGAAGATCACAGAACCTGCCACAGGCTATTACAGATTAGGAAAATAAGTAAATCATTTGGGCACCATTACCACAGCTAGCTATGTGCTTGTCATATTTAAATACAAGCATTCTTGCTCCTCATGTAGATTCAGAACATTTACTCACAAACAGGTGGTGCTGCTAGAATCAGGCCTGGCCATTCTGAGAGCTCCTCTCTTTGGCTTACTGTGCTGGGGGAAAAAAAACCAAACCTTCAATTTTAAAAAAACTCTTGTGGTCAATACATGGTCAGAACACACCCACACACCCAGATCAGAGAATTATAAGGTACTAACTGACTTGTCAAATTGATGATAATATCTTTGAATATACCGTAAGTGCAAGAGAAATTGCACCAAAATCAAAAAAAAATTATATTTTCACATTCTGGATCTTTTTAAAGTTCGAAGTTCAAAGTAAATTTATCTAAGTACATATATGTTACCATACAATACCTTGAGATTCATGCCCTAGTAGACATTTACAGGGGAAATAAGAAATACAATAGAATTTTACAAAAGAAAAACTAAACATAAACAGGCAAAGGCTGACAAACGCCAATGTGCAAAAGACAGAGTGCAAAATAAAAATAATACTGGAAGCATGAATTGTAAAGAGTCCTTGAAAGAGAGTCTGTATGTTGTGGAATCGGTTCAGAATAGTAGTGAATAGAATCATCCACAGCAGTTTAGGAGCCGGGTGGTTGTAGGGTAATGATTGTTCCTGAACCTGGTGATATGGAACCCACCCAAAAGCTGCTGAAGATGGTAGTAGCAAGCAGAGAGTATGGACTGGATGGTGGGGGTCTGCGATAGTGAATGCTGCTTTCTTTTGGCAGTGTTCCATGTACTGTAAATGTATTCAATGGTGAGGAGGGCTTTGCCTGTGATGGCTTGTATCCACTACTTTCTTGGCCTTTTCTGGTCTTGGGCATTGGCGCTTCCATACCAGATTATTATGCAACCAGTTAGAACAACCTCCACTGTGTTTCTATAGATATTTGTCAGGGTTCTTGGTGAAACACAGAATCTATGCACACTTCTAAGAAAGTAGAGGTACTGTTGTGCCTTCTTTTTGACAACAGTTATGTGCTGGTTCCAGGACAGATCCTCCGATGTGTTGATGTCAAGGAATTTAAAGCTACTAAGCCTTCTTATTACTGTAGTTTATCTTTCTGTGCTAGTATTCTCCTTGTACCCAGAAATCTGCCTTGTTTTGGGAGGTCAACAGGTGGCAAGGGCCTGAGAAATCATGAGTCTTCGGCTGTATAGTGATGCAACACCGAGCTACTGCCTCACAGCTCCAGAGTGCAGAGTTCAATCCTGACTCAGACGCCATCTGTGTTGAATGTGTACAGTACACATGACCATGCAGGTGCTTCACTTTCCACTCACATCCCAAAGACGTGGACTAGGTAGAGGCAATTTACACAGGTCAGTTGGTGCACAGGTGTGTGATGGAATCTTGGGAGTCGTGATGGAATGTAGGAAGAATTAAATGAGACTGCTGTAAACAGATCATGGATAGTTTGCTTGTATCAGTGGGCCAACATGTATTTCTTGTTCCACTTTGTAAATTCTTGGAACAAGTTTGAGAACTGTGGAGAGGAGTAACCTGAAATGTCCTCAAAGCTTCAGCTTGAACTCACTTTTTACTACACCTACTCACTTTTTATGACATGTAGAAGGTCCTGGTAAAAACCATTATGCTGTCCTGGTAACAATTAATTGAAGGGCAGAGCTACACAGTACTTTGGTCACTGACACCCAGTAGAGCTCACTATGCCATGAAATCTGAAGCTTGTCAGGCAGGAAGTGGACCTGCTAGTGAATTCCAAGCAAAGAGAGTGGCAATGGGCACCTAACAAAGAAACCGGCCTACTAAGACTGACTTCAGAGCCCAAAAAGGTATTAATAGACCATCTCTAAAACATAGTCATTATTTTTAAAGATTGCTCAGACTGTAGCATTTATTTTCTGAAAATACTTAAATTTTCATCGTTCTTCTGTCTGCCGAATATATATCTGGAGAATATTGGGAAAAAAAATCAATACTTACTGAAAATGAAGTATGATCAAATGAGGAAATGAAAAATGTCTTTTTCTGCTTGGCTTTATACAACTGCGATTCAAGGACAGATAGGCTGGCAGATAATTGGTCCACCAGAAACAATGCTGAAGAACAATCTGGAGTTGTGTTATACCAACCTGAAAAATCAACAGATAGCTTACCAATTAACAAACTTAACAGTAGCCTTCCCACAAAAAGGCTTTGATGATATAAATTATTTGTTTTGATAGATCCGAGAAAGGAGGATAATTGCTGCAGGATGTCATGGCTATCCCTCAAGGTCAAGGATGATGGTCTTCGTTCCATTTCCACAGAGCAAAGACGCCTGTGTGTGTATTTGTTTAACGTGTAATTGATGTTGCACTCCAAGAAGCACACGATACTTCATAAATCAACCAACTGATTCCAATGGCATGGAAACCACGACGATTGGAGCTGATGGATTTGTCGCAACCTTCATCCGCCTTCACAGCCATTGAGTTCCAAGTAATTTTGTCTGCCTGTTCTACCGTTGAGGTTTTGGTTGGATTGTTCTTTGTCAGGGACCTCACGCTCAACCTTACCGCTATGGGTGACCCTACCGGGAGCATAGCTCCAGACGGCATCGCTCTCGGGATCTCAGGACCACACAAGCTTCTCCACCACAACAAGGTGACAATCCACGGGGAAGTACAGGATGTATCTGTCATATCAAGGAAAGAAAATGTGTCATTGTAGTCCATAATTATCCCAGTGTATTGATCGTGACTCTGGTGATTCATTTACATCAGCACCATATCCATCCCTCAGAGGAGCGTAGTAAAAATAATACCTTCTTGCTTTGGACAAAAATCTGGCTTTGTTTATGTACTGCAGTTACGTCAATGAGCTAGGTAGGCAATGTTCAAATGTCTTGGCTCCTCATTCAACTGCAATGCAAGCTTGCAGTCACACTCTGTTCTCTAAATAAAGAGTACAAAGAACAATAAATTTCCAACAATTGCAATCTTTAATGAATTAAATAGCACACATATCAGCACAATGATACCAATTTGTATGATACATCAACTTGCCAAAACAATCATACACTCCAGTGTATAGGATAAAGTGCTTCTAAATGCACAAAACTGAACACAGAATTTAATTATTTTACAATATAGAATCAATGCACAATTTATTAAGAAATGATCAATTAGCCATACTTTAGAAACACAAAAAGATTAAGTAACACAACTGAACGCCACACCAACAGTACAATGAGAAGAACCCATTGATAAACACTGTTAGTATTAACTGGAAGGGACGGCAAAGGTAACTGTTTATTTATTTAAATCATAGAATTCTCCATTGCTGAGAAAGACTGTGCAATCAATTCATCCCCACGTTTGAGCTAATGTTACTCTTCAGACCTATTGTTGTCCATTGTCCTTCTCACACTGTCAACAACTGCCCTGTTGTGTACCTACATGTACATACTTATAATGTGGGGAAAAAAAACTAATGTCAACCTCTGAAGGATCACCTTCCTTTACGCTTATTGGCTTGCTAAAATATACCCTCAAATCCAACATAACATGGAGCAATGGAAAGAGGAAGGTGATGAAGCTGTTTAGAAGGAAATGCTGAATGAAGAAAAGGTACCCTTTTTAAAAATCATACTTAAGCACAAATATTGAACAGATGTTTATTCCATCAAACCATTGCACCGACACCAATGTTCCCTCTATTTTTTTTTAAATATAGCTGTACAGACCATTGCTCTGAGTAGGAAATTTTTACACGGCCTGAAAGCTGTGGCACTTTATATTAATGCAGCTCAAAGGGACCAGTGGCTGACATGATAGGCTGTGTTTTACTTTTTAAATACTGAAGTAAAATCCTGGTGTAACCCATTCCTGTGTGTTGTACCCAACCCCTAGCAATCTAGTAGCTCATTCCTAACACACTGCAACACCAGTCACTAAACAACAGCTGGGTGACACATGTACCTTCATGTCTTCCTAAGGTGGTGGCAATCCAAAGTTGTTAAGTATGCGATTTCTGAAGGAGAGCTACTTATTTTAAAAAAAAACAAATACTTCATCAAAAGATGTAACAATGGTTCAACCCTGCATGATCATTAATAAACTTTGCCTACTTCTATGTGAATATTTTCAATCCCAGCTAATTTATCACACCTAATAACAAACAATTTTCCACTCCAACCCAATAATCAATGTGCTCATTGCCACCAACTGAGAGTAAATGTGATCAAAATTGACAAAACACAATTTTAAACCGGAGATGATGTATTCAACCAGAAACTTAAGGACTTCAAAGTATTGCACACCAAACACACTGGGCTGAATGTTCCACAATGTGCCATGTGGTTGCTGCCAGCAATGACAAGGCCACTTTCTGACTGGCTCTGACAACGGCTGCCTATTCACTGGTTGTTACAAAGTGTTAGGCTTCAGGTATCTTTCAGGAGTTACATAGGTAGCAGCCAGTTAATACAAACAAGAATCCCTCTTCAATCTAGGACACAGATATATTAATAAACACCACTGTATGCTGAGAGAGACACATTTCACAGTGCATTAATAAAAGATAACCATTTTGTGTGATTGACTATTCAGAGATATCTTGTTAGTTGAAACATGCTCCCATTGTAAAGGCTCATTTCTGCAGAGCTACAATATCTGCCTACACCCAGAATGTTGAAGCGAACTATCAAAACTCAAGTATTTAGTCACCTGCTGATACCTCTGTGCTCAAGGAGTATATATAGTACTTCCAATATAATTGAGTTCATGTTGATTCTATAGAGAGTTTTTTCAGGAAATTCTCCCACCAGGTCACTGTCCACCTGTGCCGAATAAAGAACCATTACAAGCACAGCTCTGGTCACCATGTGGCACATTCAAAGTCACAATGACTAGCACACAATTCAAGAGCCTGTCTGCAGTGCTGTGTCTGGCAAGGAAGATCATCACATTAACATTTCAGATGTATTTCAGTATTGTTTCATCCTTCATCTATGTTTAGTCACAAAGAGATGCAGCACCGAAATAGATTCTCCAACTCACTGATTCCATAACAACCATCAAACACTAATCCTACCATATCTCATTTTGATTTTCCACAATCCACCCCACCCCCAAGGTTCTACCACTCATCTACACTCCAGGGGCAATTTTACATCAGTCAATTAACCCACCAGGTTTGTGAACATAGGAAGACATTGGAGCCCCTGGAGAAAACCCATACAGTGATAGAAAAAATTTGCAAACTCCACACAACAGCACCCAAGGTCGGGAGTGAACTCCGGTCACTGGAGATGTAAAGCAACAACTCTACCACCTGTGCCACACCAAAACTACAGTATTAAGCATTTATCTTGCTTTCCATCCTAGTTTTCCACTAGAACAGGCAGGGTGGTAATCAAATTTCAAATAATCAGCAAAATATCAATAATATAGGATGTGTTTCCAAGTGTCACAAGTCCATAAGATCATAAAACATTGGATGAAAATTAGTCCACAGTCCATCTGGTGTGCTCCACCATGAGATCATGGCTGATCCAATTCCCTCTCAACCCCATTCTCCTGACTTCTCCTTGTAACCTTTCACGCCCTGACTTATCAAGAATCTATCAACATCCGCTTTAAATACTCTCAATAACCAGGCCAGTTACCTGCGGCAGAGAATTCCACAAATTCATCAGCCTCTGGCTAAAGAAATTCCTCCACATCTTCAGAATAGACTATTCTGAGGTTGTGCTCTCTGGTCCTAGACATCCTCTCCAAATCCACTCTATTTAGGCTTTCATCACTGGATAGGTTTCAATGAGAGTCCCGCTCATTTGTGTAAATTTCAGCGAGTACAGGTCCAGAGGAATCAAATGCTCATATGATAACCCTTTCATTCCCAGGCACATTCTCATGAACCTCCTCTGAATCCTCTCCAACGTCAGCACATCCTTTCTTAGATAAGGGACCCAAAACTGATCACAATACTCCAAGTAAGGCCTCACCAGTGCTTTACTAAGTCCCAACATTACATCCTTGTTTTTGTATCCTATTCCTCTTGAAATGAATACTTACATTGCATTTGCCTTCCTCACCACCAACTCGACCTACAAGTTAACCTCATAGGAATCCTGCATGAGGACTACCTAGTCCCTTTGCACCTCAGATTTTTTTTTAATTTTCTCTATTTAGAAAATATTATACGCTTGCATGACCATACATTTCACAACTATGTATGCCATCGGCCACTTCTTTGCCCATTCTCCTAATCTGAGTCCTTCTCCAGCCTCCCTGCTTCCTCAACGCTACCTGACCCTGCACCTATCTTAGTATCATCCATAAACTTGGCCATGAAGCCATCAATTTTGTTATCCAAATCATTGACATACAACGTAAAAAGAAGCGGTCCCAATACCGACCCTTGTGGAACACCACTAGTCACCTGCAGTCACTTTACTCCACCGTAATACTGATTCATTTGACTTTAGCTTCTCCTTCTCAAATTGCAGGGTGAATTCTATCATATTATGATCACTGTCTCCTTAGGGTTCCTTTACCTTAAGCTCCCTAATCAAATTCGATCCATTACATAACACCCAATCCAGAATAGCGCATCCTCTAGAGGGCTCAACCACAAGTTGCTCTAAAAAGACATCTCGTAGAAATTCTATAAATTGCCCCCTTGGGAACCAGTACCAACCCGATTTTCCCAGTCCAGCTTCATATTGAAATTCCCCATGACTATCGTAACATTGTCCATTTGACATGCATTTTCTATCACATGTTGTAATTTGTAGTTCACATCCTGGCTACCGTTTGGAGGCCTGTATATAAATCCCATCTGAGTCTTTTTACCCTTGCAGTTCCTTAATTCTACTTACAATGATTCTACATTTTTCAATCCTATGTCACCTCCTTCTAAGGATTTGATTTCATTTTTTTTTTTAAACTAACAGAGCCACACCACTACCACTGCCTATCCTTTCAATACAATGTGCATCCTTTGATTCCAACTACAATCTTCTTCCAAGACTCAGAAATTGGCAGATATGATGTTGTGGGAATCACTAACTGCTCTATAAGATCATCTACGTTATTTTGTATTCTATGTGGATTCAAGTAACACCTTCAGAAGAGTATTCATTACCATTTTCAATTTGTCCCCGTTATACTGCAACTCATTCCACTGATTGCAATTTGACCCTATCATCTGCCTGTCCTTCCTGACAGTCTCACTACACCCTGCGTCTGCTTTATATCAACTACCCCATCACTCAGTTTCCCGTCCCCCTGCCAAATCAGTTTAAACACTCCCCATCAGTTCTAGCTTGGATATTGGTTCCCCCACCCCTCACCCCCAGGTTCAGGTGTAACCGATCCTTTTGTACAGGTCATACCTTCACCAGAAGAGATCCCAATGATCAGAAATCTGAAAACCTGCCCCTTGCACCAGCTCCTCTGCCAAATCATTCTATTTTTACCCCGACTGGCATGTGGCACAGGCATTAATCCAGAGATTACTACCCTGGAGAAGCTGATTTTCAGTTTTTTACCTAGCTCCCTAAATTCACTTACTCCTGCAGTCCTCTTCTCCTCACGTTCCTTCTGAACCACTGCGCCAGACACAATGCCACAGACCCAATCACTGTGGCTTTCCGTTAAGTCATTCCTCACAACAGTATCCAAAGTATATTTATATTGAAGGGAATGGCCACAGGAGCACTCTGCACTGACAGCCCATTTCCTTTCCCTCTCCTGACAGTCACTCAGGTACCTGCCTCCTGCAACTAAGATGCAGCCACCTCCCTGTAAGCTCTTACCTATCACCTTCTCAGTTTCCCCAAAGGTCATCGAGCTGCAGCTCCAGTTTCTTAACACGTTCTCTGAGGAGCTGCAGCTTGGTACCCTGGTGCAGATGAGGCTCTCTGGGAGTCTGGAGGTCCTGAATAAGCAGAACATGGCTGACACCATCTACATTAGCTTTTGTACCTCCTAATACCTCTCCTTTATTACACCACTGGACCAGGTGTAGTGTGAAGGGTTAACACAACACTATCCTATCTACCGATCAAAAACCGCTGCCGTCGCATTAGCTAGCCTTTGAAGAACACTGCAGCCCTTCCATTGGCTACTTCTGGCACCACAGAACCAGCTTACAGCAAAGTATCATCAGCATATAAACGTTGCATATGTGGAGCCCTCACTCTCTGGATCTCTGATTAAACGTGGAGCACATGAACAGTGCTGCAGAAAGATGATCTGAGCAAAGTCTTGAAAAACTGTCAGTCCAAAACTTTAACTGTTTATTCATTTCCATAGATGCTGCCTAACCTGCTGCGTTCCTCCAGCATTTTGTGGGTTGATCTGTGTAACTTGAACATTTTGATTTGTCTGTTTTGTTGATAGTTAAAAACTTACCCATAGTTGCCTTTCATCCCCTTTATCAAATCTGCAAACTTAAGTCCTTGCAACAATTGACATAGTTGGCAGGGATTCAGTGATCAAGCAGATTAAAATATTTAAAATCTTTAAAAGTGGAAGTAAGAAAACCAACCCCTCCCCCCCATCCCGTGTGAGGAATGCCAAATCCTGGGGTGGATGATAACTGTGCAGGATTCCGACGTCTTGCCAACACACTGCCAGACCACAGTATGCTGGTGGACTTGTCAGACAAATTGGACAACTGAGGGGTGAAAACAGGACACCACATGGTGCCTGTGCTGAAAGAAGTAGAGTTCCCATTTAGGAACGGGTGCCACAGAGGAGCTTTTTGGCTGCTGGCTGCCATCGTAAAGGAACAATGTGAGAAAATTTCATAGAACAAGCAGGAATTAGAAAGTCTTAAAAGCAAGGTGGAAGCTTTGAATCAGTACCGTATCACCAGAGGGGAAACTAATCGGTCAGCACAGAACCTGGCTAAGACAGTCTGTCAGCTTGTAGATAGACAAAAGCCTCTGGCCATATGGCTATTGAGGATATGGGATACAGGGGGTGGTAGAGTGACTTTATCTAATAGAGAGATTGTCATCTGGGGGCAAGAGGGGCTGTCCACCCAAGACGCAATAAGTAACCCATTGAGCATGCCACCCACTTCCTAAGGGGATGATAAATCTCTATGGGATCAAGTGACAGTGGCTGTTAAGGTTAGGTACCTCTCCTTTCTTGAATGGGATTTGAAGTCCTGGGAGGAGTGAAGCACTGCAGAGGAAGGGACTGAGGCCATTTGCCAGTGGACTTTGGTCAGTGTATATGATGGTGGCGGTGACTGGCCAAAGGACCGTGGACTTGCCACAACCATGGTGGGGTGCTTCATTAAAACAGCATAGGTGGCTCAGATTTTGTTAATGGCTTAACCCTTAAGAGCGAGTCATTTTCTGAAATGGTTTAGTATGAAGGGTTTGTATGTTTTGATTGTTACACAAGGTGTGGCACACGTAATATCACTTGAGAGCAAGTGCGAATGCAAAGGTTGTCATGTGTTTGCTCAAATCGATATTGGAAGGTTGAATTAATCTTATTCATCAGCAGAAAAGGTGACATATTGAAATATTTCACCACCCTGAAGTGAATTTGCAGGAGCTCATTTGTTTAAGAGGTTGTTCCTTTAAGCGGTTGTGTGAGTGTGTTAATTTGTCAGGGGTCCTCACCCAGTCATCTTTTCTTTCCCTTTGTTATTTGACAAACGTGTTAAGTTTTTCACTGTTGCAGTTACTTGGGAAGGTTCTGAAGGAAGAAAAGTACAAGCGTAGATTTTGTTCTGTCTTGTCTGTGTTTTTAGTTTGTTTCTTTCTATGGATTTCATTTTATAGAGAGACCCAGATTCCACAGTAGCCATGTGAAATCTGGGTTAAGGGGATGGAAATCTGTACACCTCTATTCCAGATAAGAGATGTCTATTGAACATTTGGGGAAATTATTCATTAGTGGACAGTTAAATTGGGAATTTGAAATTGATATTTTAGAAGATTGACATATTCGGCGAGCATCCTAAAAGTTGTTCATTTTGCTAACAAGACTGCTTTATGTTTAAATATCCTACATCCAATCAGGAGGGAGTGAATGTGCGTCTCCCTACATTGCAGAATGGCAGAGTGGCAGACACTGACGACAGTGGTGATGACAATGACCTGCTGTGTGGGACCCTATAATACGTGGAGGAACAAATACGCAAATCGCACTAACATTTCGGATTACTGGATACGTAGGAATACTCCAACTCATACTGTAGAAGGGGTACCACCTATACCAATCCCTTTGATGAAAAGGGACTGTTGGGAGGAACTTGTCTACCTTCTCCATCATTTTGTTTTGGGGAAGCAAGTAGGGTGTAGTCCATTCTAACCAACTCACCTCATGGTAACCCTGGCGGAGCAGGTGTTTAAGTACTGGCATTTCCCTGCTTATGATTCATCCAATTGAAAGGTCCCAACTCAGTCAACAAGGAAGGGAAAATAATGTTGGTGTAGGCCATCTTATGAGCACAGGTCCAATCAGTCAGTGGGATATAGCAAGTGTGAGCAGGAACAGTATCCTGGGACGACTGTATCTACACCAAATGGTGCTGTGAAGGTGGGCACTCCCTGGACACTGAATAATACTTACTGCATATGCAGCTCCCAGGCCTGCTCATGGCTCCTCACTGGGTGGTATGGCTGCTGCTATCCAGGATATGTTGAACTGTACATACATCATCATCATAGTGACCTGGATGCACATTCTGCCCATGATGGTCGGTGTAGTAAAAGGCGTTTCAGAAGCAAAAAGGGACTGGATGATAGCCTTCCCCCGGTATGGTATGGCCAGGCTGTCCCAGGAAAAGATAGTCATGGCCTCTTCCATGGAGACTCTAGTGTTCAAGCAGGCAAAGGTTGTGCTAACCCAAGTATCAGCCGAAATGGTAGCTAAATGGACAGTTGTGTTGCTGAATCAAATGGCCTTAGATTATTTGCTTGCAGAAAGGGACGATACCTGTGCTGTTATGGGCTGAGAGTGCTGGACTTACATTCCAGATGAGTCAGAGAACATTATTCACTTGGCTGACCACACCTAGCAATCAATGAATAAGGTTATGAAAATGTGGGACAGTTCCATGGCTACTATACCCAGAGGTGGAGGGAACTGGTGGGCTTTTGGAGCACTAGGAGGTTGGTGGACTAAGGGTGACAATTGGCCCTATTGGGTATTACATGTACAGTTTTACCTCTTATATATAGCATATTGGGGCATCCACAGGGAGGATACTACCCTGATGGTTGGCAGTCACATGTCCTTTGAAGGGTGGAAAGTCGTGTGAAGGGTTAACTGTGTTTTAGTTATCAATCGGCCGGTTTGAAGAATGCTGCAACCCTTCCATTGGCTGCTTCTGGTGCCACAGTACCGGCTTCAAAGTACTGCTGGCGTATAAATGTAGCTTGCATGGAGCTCTCACTCTCTCTGGGTCACCAATAGACTGTGGATCGCATAAACAGTGCCACAGAAAGTTTGGATGTGTGCTGCAGATAGAGGGCAGTACACACAATTTAGTATTTATTTTATTCAGAGACACAACACAGATCTGCTTTAAACTCAGCATTATTTGCAGTCTTGACAGGATCTTCTCAGATTTTTCAGGTTCATAAATCCACACTGACCATAAGGCTCTTCAAGCCGCACCGCCCAGCAACTCTGATTTAACCCTAACCTAATCACAGGACAATTTATAATGACCAATTAGCCTACCTGGTACATCTTTGAAGTGTGGGAGGAAACCAAAGCACCCAGAGAAAACCTAGGCAATCCACAGGGAGGACGTACAGAGACTCCTTACAGAGGACACTGGGACTGAACTCCAAACTTTGACACCCCGAGCTGTAATTGTGTCGTACTAACCATCCAGTATCTGTGTAACTGGAATGCTTTAGTGTCTGTCTTTATTTTGTTGATAAATGGTTAAAAATCTACACATAGATGGTGTCTTCTGCCCCCTATACTGGCCCCATGAACCCAATTCCCTACACCACCAGGCTGCTACCACTACTTCGATGTAGCCCATAATGAGCTTCAGTAACATTGCAATATATGGAGGATATTATGGTCAGTGTGGATTTATGAACCTGAAAAGTCTGAGAAGATCCTGTCAAGACTGCAAATAATGCTGTTTAAAGTAGATCAATGTGACATGGCAAACAATGGAATTTCTTCTTGAAGAACTTAAAAAGAGGATCTATTGCAGCTTGAGGAACAAGAAGCCATCAACACAAAAACACCACTGATACAGCTCTCTATGAAAAGGACTTCAGAGACATTCTTCCACAAGAAGCACACAATAACCACCCTCAAAGAGGAAAATGCTAACAAGTGTGGCCACATGATAGCTGTAAGGAAGGATATCTGAAGAAAAAGGAAAGCTATTCAGATTTCTATTGGAACCTTAAGTCTTGCTCTTCAACTACTTAGGAAAAGTCACTCGGAAAAGCCTTGCCATCAATGCCACAAAGTCCATCGAGCTCAGATTCATCACTACCATTGTATAAACTCCAGTAACAGCTCTGCCTCTCATCTCTGACTCTACCTACTCAACATTCAAAGCCAGCATCATTATTACTACTACTAATACTTGGTGCAGAGCCTATAAAAGTACATTTGCTTCATTATCTTACATTTTAACTTAATTAAATAATTTATTTCAAATAATTCATTAATGTATATTATGAGCTTAGATTGCTTTGATCAAATTTTCTTGCGTTTTGTAGTGCCACCCATATTTTCATCTTTAAACAAAATTTGGAAAAATGCTTTTTTGTTAATTTTCTAGATCTTTTTCCAATATCTCTTTGTAAATCAAGGAAATACTGCAGTAAAGAACAAACCAGAGCACATTAAGAGATGCAATTACAGATTAACTTGGAAAGGAACTAATGTTTGACAATAACTCAGTTTTGTAAGGGGCCATGCTCAGTGTTTTCAGAAAAAGCATACTATGGGCCATTGCAACCTTGTATCCACGGAACATCTAATGGACAAGTCCACTGTTAGTCCATCCAACACCTAGAGCATCTAGTTGCGATGTGTGCACCTGATAAAAGTACACACTGCTCTCCCAAGTCCCTGTTATGCAAATGGTAACTAATTCTGAACAAGCAATGCAATGATTTAGAAGAGGCACTCATTAATGGACCCTTGTCCAGCAAGTTTGACCAAGGCAGCCGACATGCTAAAATATAAAAATTCAAAAAATTCAGCACAAACAGCAAATTCCCTCAAAAATCGAACTAGGACCCAAACCATGCAAGCAGATAAATGCTGGCTTTGCCAATTCAGCTACATCCTGTAAGTACTTAATATAAAGAAAGA
This sequence comes from Hemitrygon akajei, assembly GCF_048418815.1. Classification (NCBI taxonomy): domain Eukaryota; kingdom Metazoa; phylum Chordata; class Chondrichthyes; order Myliobatiformes; family Dasyatidae; genus Hemitrygon; species Hemitrygon akajei. The sequence continues at coordinate 141,643,358 of NC_133128.1, read as the reverse complement.
TGAAACTTACTGTATTGTACCTGTTAGACCTGTTTATCCCATCCCTTGTGCCTAGCTTCAAACCAAAGCCCTCAGAAAATAAGGAGTGTGTTGACCAATTTTGAATAGTGAATTTGTAAAATATTTCAAGAGGATGCCAAACAAGGTACCATCAATTTCATAATTAATTATATCTATACCATTTTGTATCTCCAAGAACTTCTTGTAAAATGAATTGGGATTAATCTAAATGTACAATAGCTGAAAGACAGCTAATGTTACAGTTAATACATCTGCTCCTGTCAAACAAAACTATTCTGCCTGTTCTGTCAGGTATTACCTACTGAAAATTTCTGGAGACACACAATATTGTCAATGAAAAATAGGAATCCATTGGAGTGTTTAGTTGATGTCAAGTACAGCATTAGAGAGTTTGATTAACCTACATACTTTTACAAAGGTTTATTGATACCTTAAATTCACTAAGAGGTACTGGATATTACATGTTGTCTATAATTGGTAAACACTGTTGTTGATGGAGGACATAATCATTTCTTTGAGATTTCTGTTCTTCTTACAAATGCCAGTGATATTGCACTCCAAGAACCTTAACAGGATAAATCTTTTGACCTGGCTAATGAAGAATAGCAAATCAACAACTCACTCTCCAAGATACATTACATCAGTCAAGTGAGGCAGAAACCTGAATTTCCAATGTTAGTCCAGCCCCAGATAAGCATAGTGAAGCTTCAGTCCAACAGAAATCATGCAGAGCAGTAAAATGTGATCTTCCTTCAAGTATCTTCATGTAACAGGAAGATTTTGACTGTGTCTGGTATAGGCAGTGTTTGGATCAGATTAAGACGAAACTTCCCCAGCGCTCTCCTAATGACAATGCGACAGGAAGATGTCAACGCCCTGGGAGTACCTGTTCAGAAAGAAACATTCTTTTAATGAGCATTCCATGCAATGTGTAGTAAATGTTAAACCACTGGCTTTTAGAGAACACAATAAATCAAACCTCCATTACCAACACCAGTAAACAATACAACAGCAACATGTACAAGTCCAAACATTCTAAACTAGAAGACAGGGAACATACTGAGGTAGGAAATGTTCCTTTATGTTTGATACTCTACTGCATTAAGGAATCTAGAGCACAAAAGTTGCCGAGACTCAACATACCAGACCCACACAAGTATTAGATTTTGCTTTTGTTGATTGTTTAGGGGAGATTTTCTTTTTGAGGGGTCAAATAAGGGTAGGACATATATCATAAATGGCTATGTCCTAAAAGGAATCTTAGTTGTTAAGCCTAAAGTTCCCCAAAAGTAATCTAGCACATCTAGATTAGATGGCAAAGAAGGCACATGGAGCATGCCGTCATTAGAATAAGAGCAGGGAGTTCTAGGTAAAACTTAATGAAATATGGTTAGAACAACAGCTTGATTAATGTGCGCAGTTATAGTCACTATAATATAGGAAACAAGTTCAAAGTAAACATATTATCAAAGTATGTATATACCATATGTTACCATATGTTAGAGAGGAGGAGAATGAGAGGAGACATGACAGAGGTATACAAGATATTAAGAAGAACAGATAAGAGTGGACAGCCAGCGCCTCTTCCCCAGGGCACCACTGCTTAATACAAGAGGACATGGCTTTAAGGTAAGGGGTGGAAAGTTCAAGGGGGATATTAGAGGAAGGTTTTTATACTCAGAGAGTGGTTGGTGCGTGGAATGCACTACCTGAGTCAGTGGTGGAAGTGGAAACACCAGTGAAATTTAAAAGACTACTAGACAGGTATATGCAGGAATTTAAGGTGGAAGGTTATATGGGAGGCAGGGTTTAAGGGTCTGCACAGCATTGTGGGCCGAAGGGTCTGTACTGTGCTGTATTGTTCTATGTTACCTTAAGATTAATTTTCTTGCAGGCATATACAGGTAAAAACAATAAATACAATAGAATTTTACAAAAAACATACTTAAACAGACAAAGAATGACAATCAATGTGCAAAAGACAAACTGTGCAAATAAAAAATACTGAGAACACGAGTTGTAAAGAGTCCTTGAAAGTGAGTCTGTAGGGCATAGAATCAATTCAGAATAGTGGTAATTGGAGTTATTCATGCTGGTTCAGGAGCCTGATGATCATAGGATAATAACTGTTCCTGAAACTGCTGGTGCTTCTGAACCTCCTGCTGCAGGATGGTAATAGTAAGAAGGCACAACCTGGAGGCCGGGGGTGGGGGGTGGTGGAAGTGGGGAGGAGGGTCTTTGATGATGTTATGATGTTGAAGCAGTACTCCATGTAAATGTACTCAATTATGAGAAGGGCTTTCATTCACTACTTCCTGTAGATTTTTCCCATTCCAGAGCATATGAGGCTGTGATGCAAACGGTTAGTATACTCTCCACTATGCATCTATAAATGTTTGTTCTATAGAAGTTTGAATCTACAAAAGAAATTACTGCAATGAACAGAGTGCAGAAGGGATTCACCAAGTTGTTGTCTGAATTAGACTACTTCAGTAACAAAAAAGACAACACGCTAGGTTTGTTTTCCTTGGCATAGAAGAGGCTGAGGGTAGACCTGATAGAGATATATAAAATTAGAATAGCAATAAATATGGCCAAAATTAAAAATCATTTTCCCCAAGTTAAAGGTGTCTGTGGCTAGAGATTGTAAATTTAAAGGTGATGTGTAAGAAGTTTAGAAGGAATGGAGGAAGTATTTTTCCCCTACCTGGCAGGTGCCCACAATCTGCAATGCAATGCCTGAGGAGGCAGGTACTCTCTCCACTTTCAAGCTTATGGATGAGCACTTGGATTGCCAAGGTGTAGAAGGGTATGGACCAAGTGATTCATATGGGACTGGTACAGACAAGTATTTGGCCCAGATAAACACAGTGATTAGGCCGGTTGGTGGCGTAGTGGCATCAGCGCCGGACGTCGAAGTGAATGCTCCCGAGTTCGAATCCAGCCCTCCAAAAACCTGGAGAGGGATGAGCTCCGCCAGGTTTCAGATGCCCAAGACACACTGTACAATGAACAATCACCGAAACGATCAGTGCAACACACACACACACACACACATTTCTCATCATAAAAAGGATAAATTTTTTTAACATTAAAGGAATCTAGATGTTGCACAATTGGTGGTTCTGTTTTTAAAATTCTCAGACAACAAAACATGATCAATTATTTAAAGCAATGTTGTCAGACAAATCTCATCTTATGAAAAAGATAAAACATACACATGGAGAGTGTTAAGAAAATTCCCCATTTCCCCACCACAATGTGTTAGCATCAGGCAGCATCTATGGAGGGAAATAAACAAGCAAGGTTCAAGATCGAGAGGGTCTCAACCCAAAATATCAACTGTCCACTTCCTCCATAGACATTTCCTAATCCACTGAGTTCCTTCAGTTTTATACACTGCTCAAGATACCAAGACCTGCAGTGCATCGTACCTTGCAGTAGGACCTGTCAGAAAAGCAACTGATGTCTTATAATGTTGGCCTCCATCTCTGTCCCTGTAGGCCAGTTAACAGGACTGAGTGTAGTGGCAATGATGGGAGGAAATGTGATTTTAGAGCTTGCATCGAAGAGATCTGTATGCTGTGTATAGTTGGCAGCAGGAAACTTTTACTGTTCCTTATCACGTGCAAGGCTGCCACTCATCCGTCTTAAGCTACCAACAAATTGCCAAAAGAGAAAGAGAGAGCCCAATGGGAAAAGAACTTGATTCTTTTAAGCAGAAGTAAACCACCTCTTGTATTTTAATTAACGTACCTTCCCTGTTACAACTAACATTACAAATTAATTTCCCTCACTTTTGGCTTGAACCCACACTTAATGAGTAATCATTTCCTTTCATTGCTCTCTCCGCTCATTTTGGATTTGCACTTTCCTTTTTAATGGTAGAGATTTGACAAGAAGTCGGTGTTCAGTGTGCTTACGTACAATAGACCAGCATTCTAGAGAGATTACTAACCTGACACATTAACTGTTTCCTTCCACAAATGCTGCTTTGGCTCTAAATCAGTCTAACTGATGTGCTGGTGATTTTGTTCCACATAAACCTCTTGGTTCTACTTATCCAAGCAGCTCATCTGAAGAGGAAGACAACCTCCACTGTGCCACATACTGGAACCACACATCTGGTGAGGAGTGATAACTGCATGCTGCATATTAAAGAGACTATCAACATGGATGGTGAAGTATAACACCACATTAAATTATTCATTGATGGCATTAACCAGCATTGAGCCACCATAATACATACCAATGGCATTTTAGGATCCAGGACACAGAATAATGTCAACTCTAATAAGCTGGACCAACAATGCCTCTTAATTGTGGAATGTGTGTAGTCTTCAAAGTGGGTTGTCTCCAACTGAAAGATCCAAAAATCATATCTGCAAAATCTGCTTTCAAGACAGCAACTATCTTAGATATTGTGCTTTGCTCAAGCATTGCAATCAACTAGCCAGTGTTGACACTAATTCACCTGAGCAGCTGGGTTCACATCTGTTGAGAAAGACAGAACCTAACTTTAAGTTGCTCATCTTTGCAAGATGTCCCAAAACACCTGATAACCAAAGAACTACATCCATTATTGTAACACCAATTTAATTAATGCCCAGACTCTCTGCTCCTTCAGAGCTGCTGGTTGAAGGATAAATATTTGCCAAACCATCAGAAAGGACTGTGTTCTTATTCAGATTACAATGTTATATATTTTACATCTATCCCAAGAGAGCAGACAGAAACCTGGTTCAAAAGGTAACAACTGCAACAGTGTGGCACTCTGAGAACTATACTAGCAACCCAGATTAGGATCTAAAGGCCATACAATGAATCGTCAACCTATGTACTAATCGGGCCTCAAACAGGAATCACTTAACATACCTCACATCTAAATGCTTGGAAGGAAAAAGAAAATCATAATACTAGTAATAAACAATTCTCAAATGCAAGAGATTAGAATCAGTGAAGAACAGTTAATTGGATAAAATTTAGGAATAAAACTTAGATAAGGTTTTATTTACATCAAATTCTGTATCTGAAATTAGGTTAAGAGTAATATTTCAGAAATGTTGCCAGTTCAGGAATTTCAGCTGAGACTTGATTTATGATCTTACTTTTTGCTGCTCTGAAGACCTGCAACGCCTCCTCCTTCACCTTCATGCGACTCATTGTTTCCACGTCCAGTCCTTCCCAATTAACTAGATTTAAGTTAGCACCAAAGTCGATCAAAAGTTTTACAAACTCCACATCGCATCCATGCCGTAGGACAGCATCCAGAATGCAGGTCGGAGATCCTCTAGGAAAAGCCTTAACATCCACCTGGCCCCAGTAATTATAATCCGGGTTAGCTCCGGCTTTCAGTAACAACTTGAAACACTGGAGATGATGATAGGCAGAACTGATGTAGAGTGGGCACACGCCTAGTGACGTGAATCGCCGAGCAGCAGGTGCAGAGATACGACTGGCTAAATGGTGATCAACATCAACATCAGCACCATATCTGAAAGCAGAGAGTAAACAGGGTCATAATACCGCAGGGACTTCTATAGAAAAAAATCTATTTACTGCTTCTCACATAAAAACACAATTACATGATGGTTGTGTGCCCTGAAACACCCAAGTTCATAGTTGAAATACTTGTTCTCAATCCAATATGCAAGGTTAAGGAGAAGTGCACTGGGTGGGGGGAGAGGGGAAAGAGGGAGTATTCAAGCTAGAGTAGCAAGGGGGATAGAAACAGAACAGATAGAGGAGTGACTGTGGAGAAAGAAGTTGTTAAGCCTACAAAGTCAGGAATCAAAAGATTGAGCATCACAGGCCTAATGTTCTGAGTTGTGTATATTTCAGTGCAAGGAGTCCCAGTCAATTTCCACATATTGACTGGGACTCCCACACTGTGAAAGGGCTAGTTGGCTTGGAGTTTGTCAAATGTGTTCAGGAAAGCTTTCTAAATCAATATATAGAGGTAACTACGAGAGAGGATGCAACACTTGATGTCCTACTAGGGAACCAGACAGGTCAGGTGACGGAAGTATGTATAGGTAAACATTTTGGGTCCAGTGACCATAATGTCATTAGTTTCAAGTTAATTATGGATTAGGATAGGTCTGGTCCTTAAGTTGAGGTTCTAAATTGGAGAAGGGCCAATTTTGTGGAAATGAGAAAGGACCTAGGAAGAGTGGATTGGGATGTTGTTTTCTAGCAAGGATGTGTTAAGTGGAAGGCCTTCAAAGGTGAAATTTTGAGAGTGCAGAGTTTGCATGTTCCTGCCAGGATTAAAAGCAAAGTTAACAGGCAAAGAGAACCTTGGTTTTCAAAGGATATTGGCGATCTGGTTAAGAAAAAGAAAGAGCTATACAGCAGATATAGGCAACAAAGAACAAATGAGGTACTTGAAGAGTATAGAAAATGTAAGAAAATACTAAAGAAGGAAATCAGGAAGGCAAAAAGACATGAGGTTGCTTTGGCGGATAATGTGAAGGTAAACCCAAAGGGTTTCTACAAGTATATTAAGAGTAAAAGGACAGTAAGGGACAAAATTGGTCCTCTAGAAGATCAAAGTGGTCGTCTATGTGTGGAGCCTCATGAGATGGGGGAGATCTTAAACAGTTTTTCTGCATCAGTATTTACTCAGGAAACTGGCATAGCATATATGGAAAGAAGGGAAACAAGCAGTAGTGTCATGGAACATACAGAGATTAAAGAGGAGGAGGTGCTTGCTGCCTTACAGTGAATAAAGGTAGATAAATCCCCCGGGCCTGACATGATATTTCCTCGGACCTTGAGAGAGTATTGTAGGAAAGGCATATGAGTTTAGGGCACAGATCAGCACCTGGAATTATGACATTGTAGGCACTGGTGAAACGTTGCAGGAGGGGGTAGGACGGGCAGCAATATTTCTTTTGTTGTTTTAGATGTAATAGAGCAGGAGGGATTAAAGGGGGAGGAGTTGCATTACTTAGCAGGGAAAATTCACGGCGGTACTCACACAGGACAGACTGGAGAGCTTATCTACAGTCTACATCATATATGTTAAACTCAAGGCCCGCGGTGGAATTATCTTTGGCCCGCGAGATAATATCTAATTACTATTAAAGCTAGCCCCAGTAATCAAAGCGCCTATGGCGTATGATATGGCTAATGCTGAATTTATTCAGGTACCAGGTTTTCAGGGTTTTTAGTGTTTATTCGGCAGTCTTCTTCATAAGAAACGGAATTTGTAAAGTGAAACACTTTGTAGTTATAGCAGAGACTGAGACACATGAGAGCAGGCTGAAAAAACGGAGGCAACGAAAGCTGCGTTCGCACGCGTCCGACTGATCCGGCCCGCATGAAGCTGCATTTTGCTCAATCCGGCCCGTGACCTAAAATGAGTTTGACACCCCTGGTCTACATGGATTGAAATGAGGCATAAGGAAGGAATAACCACATTAATGTGATATTATAGACCCACCCAATAATCCACAGGATTTAGAGGTGCAAATCTGTACAGATTGTAGACTGTTGCAAGAAACACAAGGTGGTGATAGCAGCCGATTTTAACCTTCCATATTGATTGGGACTCCCACACTGTAAAAGGTCTGGATGGGATAGAGTTTGTCAAATGTGTTCCTTAATGGCGCCAGCAAACAATGATTCCTTGGGTGACACCTTCCGGATAACAAATCTATTAAATTATTTCAGTTTTTCCAGGTCTTCTGTTTGTTCTTTTTTGTACTGTTTTGTTATGGAAACTGTTGATGTCTGAGACATATGGTTTGGATCTCGATCAAAGGATCCAGCACTAAGCTACGACAGGAGAACTGCCTCATGGAGATCAGAGACGAGAAGCCAAAAGGGGCCAAGAACACAAGCTGACATGGGGAAAAAAAACCAAGACAGGACATGGGATCACCAACAACTCCATCTCAAAGTTGTGAGAAAGATTGAAGCATCGACGTTAAAGCGTTCAGACCCGGTCAGTGATTGCTCCCAACAGAGGCCACCACTCGGACCAGGCTGAGTTCTGAGTTATGGAAGAACTATTCAATATTCTGAGATTTATATGACTGTTTTGTACTTTATATTGGCCCCTTCAGTTTTCCAGTGTTTTCTTTCTTGTGGTTGATTGGTGGGTGGGGGAATGGGATAGGGGATTTTTGATGCCACTGTCACTGTTCCTTTTTGTAAGTGAGGAGGCTAGTCAATTATTTTTTCTGCTGGGGATGGGATGGAGTGTGTTGCTATTGTCACCATCTTTTTTTCTGCAAGTAAGGGGGCCGGGGATTGTTGATATTTTTTTCTCTGCGGGAGGGGGAGGATTCTGGGGTCTGAGTTTTGTTTCTTTTCCTTTTTCATGTGTATTTTATGGCTACCTGGAGAAGACAAATATCAGAGTTGTATTGTGCATATACACTTTGACAATAAAATGAACACTGAACCTTGATACTAGATCTATTGGTGAATGAGACAGAGCTGGAGACATAAGTTGGTTAGGGGAACACTTTGCATCTAGTGATTGCAATGCCATTAGTTTCAAGATCAATATGGAGAAGGATAGGTCTGGTCCATGGGTTGCAATTCTAAATTAGAAGGAGGCCAATTTTGATGGTATCAGAAAGGATCTGGCAAGTGTGAACTGGGACAGGTTGTTTTCTGGCAAAGGTCTATTTGGTAAATGGAAGGCTTCGAAAAATGGCATTTTGAGAGTATGGAGTTTATACGTTCCTGTCAGAATAAAAAGGCAAGGGTAACAGGTTTAGGGAACCTTGGTTTTTGAGAGCTATTGAGGCCCTGATTAAGAAAAAGGAGATGCATAGCAGGTATAGGCAGGATGGAAGACGACGTACTTGAGTACAAGAAATGCAAAAGAACACTTAAGAAAATCAGGAGGGCAAAAAGAAGGCATGAGGTTGCTCTAGCAAACAAGGTGAAGGAGAATCCCAAGGGCATCTACAGTTATGTTAAGAGCAAAAGGATTACAAGGGATAAAATTGGTGCTAGAAGATCAGAATAATTATCTATGCATGGAGCTGAAAGAGATGGGGGAAATCTTAAACAGATTTTTCTGCATCTGTATTTACTTTGGAGACAGACACATTCTATAGAAATGAGGAAAAGCAAAAGTGAGGTCAGAAACCAACTACAGATTACAGAGGATACAGAGGAGGCATTTGCTGTTTTGAGGCAAATTAGGGTGGTTAAATCCCCAAGAGCCGACAAGGTATTCCCTTGGAACCTGCGCGAGGCTAATGCAAAAATTGCAAGTGTTCTAGCAGAGGTATTCAAAACTTCCTTAGCAATGGGTGAGATTACTGAGAATTGGAGGACAGCTAACATTGTTCTGTCATTTAAGATATGCTCCAAGAATAAGCTAGGAGAGCCTGACATCAGTAGTAAATAAATTATTGGAAGGTATTAAGGAACCAGATGTATAAGTATTTGCATACACAAGGACTGATTAGGGATAGTCAACATGGCTTTGTGCGTGGTTGGCAGTTTCTAACCAATCATAAAGAGTTTTTTGAGGAAATTATCAGGAAAATTGATGAAGACAAGGCAGTGGATGTTGTCTACATGGAATTTAGCAAGGCCTTTGACAAGCTCCCACATGGATGTTGGTCAAGAAGGTTCAATCGTTTGGCATTTAAAATGAGATAGCTTCTTGGGAGAAGTCAAAGAGTGGTAGTAGATGGGTTACTTCTCTATCTGGAGGCCTGAGACTAGTGGCTTGCCACTAGTTCATTGTTGTTTGTCATTTATATCAATGATCTGGATGATAACATGTTACACTGGATCAGCAAATGTGCTGATGACATCAAGATTGGGGGGGGGGGGGGGGGCGGGTGGGTGTAGTAGACCGTGAGGAAGACTACCAAAACTTGCAGCAGGATCTAAACCAGTTTGAAAAATAGGCTGAAAATGGCATATGGAGTTAATACAGACAAGTGTGAGGTGTTGCACTTTGAGACGATAAACCAGGGTAGAACTTACAGTGAGCGGTAGGACAACAGAACAGAGATCTGGGAATACAGAGCCATAAATCCTTGAAAGTGGTGTCACAGGTAGATAGGGCTGTAAAGAAAGCTTCTGGAACATTGGCCTTAATAAATCAAAATATTGGGGTTCCGGTGATGTCATTGTCGAGAATGGCAGCTTAAGTCACTAGCTCCTCCGGAAAAACACGTATTAAGCCCAGTTAACCCATCAAATATAGTATTTTTTGAAAAATATTTGAACTGAAAAGAGGGGCAAGAATGGGGAAAAGGAATGGAAATTAAAAAAGCGACACTGCGGAGCCTGCGTCCGAGAGGAGTGCAGCAAGCAGCTCTCCTACCGGACCGCGTGCTAGCGAGGCGGCTGCTGGGCCTCGTTCAGGAGAGGCAGCGAATGTCTTCGAAATCCTGAAAGAGATAACGGAGGTCCAGAAAGATATAAAGCAGCAGCTCCTTGATATTAAGTCAGAGCTAAACTTCGAGTGTTTTATGACAATGGGACGCAGTTGTACCAGACAGTGGAAGGGGCGACTAAAGACATGAAGGCCAGAGGGTTGCCCGTCAGCATGACCAAAACGAGCAAAAGCCTGGCTGAGGAATTATCCCGCTCTGCTTGGGAAATAGTGCGAGAATCGAGAAGGCAGGGGACGGGAGGAGACCAAGAGAAATATATCAGGAAGAGACCGGGAGTTTCCCAAAGACAGTCCTCACCCCCTTCAGAAGAGCCATAAGGTTTGGCTAACTTTAAAAATGTTGAGAAGCTAAATGGAAGCAAAAGTACAAGGTGATATACCTATCTCAAGAAATACTTATTATAATGTGGATTTTATATTACTTAGTTGTTATTCTTTATTCGCTCACTTACTCCTTTTTCCCCCACCAAAATGAGTGTGTATGTATGTGTATGTATACATATATATATTACACATATACATATATACACACACACACACACACACACACACGTGTATATTTATATATATGTATATATAGGAGTACACAGGGAAATCTTTTCTGTGTAATGGATTTGTTCACTGACTTTTATGAATACTGCAATGGAGGCCCTCAACTCACAAGTAGGAGGGGTTATCCCCCACAGCTAGACATTTCCTCTAGCTCAACGCAGGGTCATCTACTAGAGACCTCAGCCTTGGAATCATACGTTCGTTGCCATTTTTGTTATTATTTGCGTTTCTTGGTTCTTATTTGTTCAGGGAGTAGATCGATTAAGTTTTATTCTAATTTCAATGATACATTGACAGATAACTACAGATGGCGAAGGACAAGGTAAAATTCATTTCTTTTAATGTCAATGGGCTATTAAATCCAATCAAACGTAAGAGAATTTTATCCAATTTGGAACAATTTGATTCATACTGGGAAAAATGGTTTAACTACATAATACCTCATAGGCCTGATTTTATTCTTACAAATCAATGAATCTGTTGTAAAAAAAAATCACTCCCTACTTGTACATAGTTCTTTCCTTTTGCTTGTTTTTTCTTTCCACTCTTTTCTATAAACGTGTACCTCAGATAAATACTTTGTGGAGATTTGTGATATATATGATATATAGGTACAATGTCTGAAATACATCTTATGGAAATGTTTGTGATGAACTTCAATAAAAAAATAAATTACAAAAAAAAAATCAAAATATTGAGTACAGGAGTAGGGATGTTATGTTGAAGTTGCCTAATTTGGAGTATTAAGCGCAGTTTTGGTCACCTAACTAGAGGAAAAAGGTCAATAAGATTGAAAGAGTGCTGAGAAAATTTACAATGATGTTGTCAGGATTGAGGACCTGAGTTATAGGGAAAAGTTGAATAGGTTAGGACTTTATTCCCTAAAGTGCAGAAGAACAAGGGGAGATTTGGTAGAGGCACACCCTATCCTCGTTATATGCGCCTTCAGACAATGTGGATTCACAGTTATGCGAGGAACCTATTTCTACCAACGTCTCCTTACATGCGTCCAAATCTCACAGTTAGATAGATAGATAGATAGATAGATACTTTATTCATCCCCATGGGGAAATTCAACTTTTTTCCAATGTCCCATACACTTCTTGTAGCAAAACTAATTACATACAATACTTAACTCAGTAAAAAAATATGATATGCATCTAAATCACTATCTCAAAAAGCATTAATAATAGCTTTTAAAAAGTTCTTAAGTCCTGGCGGTAGAATTGTAAAGCCTAATGGCATTGGGGAGTATTGACCTCTTCATCCTGTCTGAGGAGCATTGCATCCTCAATGCGAGGAGCACTGCTTTCCCACCAATACAAATCACGTGCACGCGCCTCAGTCTCACTCCTGCCAGCCTCACATTGGTTTTGGCAAGGTGTGGATGTGTGATCTTGTGCTTTTAAACTTATGTTGGTTTTACCTACGGTGCAGTGATTTTGTGCTTGAAATATTTAACTGTACCTTCTAAGCGTCCGATGTCATTCCTGGGCCATCAGCCGAGCGGCAAAGAATCACTTTAACACTTGAAAAAAGTTGGAAATTATAAACAGCGCGGCATCAGCTGAAGGTAACACAGCTCTGGGACACTACTGCTGGAAACAGAATCTTGCCTTTAAAGTTCTTTTGTTGCTTGACAATGCGCCAGCCCATCCTAAACATTTGGACAGCATTCATCCTAACATAACAGTGCATTTCCTGCCACCTAACAGAACATCACTGAGTCAACCACTCGACCAAGGTGTGATCCACATTCAAGGATTTTATTCATTTATTTATTTTTTTTTACGGCAAACTATCTCTCAGATGCTGCAAGCAACAGGCGATTTTGAAAATCCCAGGAGGTTACCAACGGTGAGGGAACGGTGGAAGTCGGAACACTTGGCACAAATGGCAATGGACATGGACCCAAGATTAGAACAGAGTCAGCATTTCAGTCGTTCCCTTCCATCAACCCTTCTCCCCTACAAGCAAATTTATGCTGAAAAACAAAATGCTGCCAAGCAAACAACCCTCACCACTTTCTTCAAACCGGTGTCATCTCCTGCTGCCAGCAGTTCTACGAGTTCTGTGAGTCTTCCTTCACCCCTTGCTGTGCTTGATATGATCCCGACACCAAAACAACCACTCATCTCCCAGAGCGAACACACCTGCCACTGTTGGTGAATACTGTACACCCTAGTATGTTAACCTTCTATGATTTATTACGTTGAATATTACCTTAAATTGCTGAAATATAATACGAATGTTACCTTGTGGTTCTGCTTTTGTGTCGTATTGGTATGAAAATGTGAATAAATTACAGATGAAACATATTTAGGAAGCCCTTTGGAACGCATCCCTATTTTCTCAATTTAAATAATTATTCACATTATGCATCGACTACAAGGTATGTATCCCTCGCATATAAAGAGGATAGGGTGTAAACAAAATTATTAGAGGCATAGATAGGGTAAATGCAAGCAGGCTTTTTCCACTGAGGTTGGGTGAGACTAATATTAGAGGTCATGGGTTAAGGGTGAAAGGTAAAATGTTAAAGTGGAGCATATTGGGGGAATTTCTTCACCCAGAGTGTGGTGAGGTTGTGGAATGAGGAGCCAGCAGAAATGGTGGAGTCAGGTTCGATTTCAACATTTAAGAGAAATTTGGATAGGTACATGGATAGGAGGGGTATGGAAGTTCTATGGTCCAGGTGCAGTTCAACAGGGCTAGGCAGATTAATAGTTTAGCATGGTCTAGATGGGCTGAAGGGCCTGTTTCTCTGCTGTAGTGTTCTATGACTCTAAGAGTACAACTCTTTTATACACTTAAACATAGCCACTAGCACAATGCTTTACAGTGCCAGCTATCAGATCAGGGTCTGATTTCTGCTGGTGTCAGAAAGGAGCTTGTACATTCTCCCCATGACTGCATATGTGTTTCCTCTGGATGCCTCAGCTTCCTCTCAAATTACAAAGATGTACGGTTAGCATTAGTGAGTTGTGGGCATGGTTTGTTGGTGCCAGAAGCATGCTAACACTTGCAGGCTTCCTCCAGCACATTCTTTGCTAATTGATTTGATGCAAATGGCACATTTCACTACATACTTTGATGTATATGTGACAACTAAAGCTAATCTTCCTTATACTTTATAACACTATCAAAATGCAATGTACAGACAAGTGTTAGGAAGCTTGTAGAAGGAAATAAACAAATTCTAAAAATCAAACCAAATCAGGATGAGACGTGCTTAAGAAACACTCAGAACACGTTCCCTTACTAAAGATGGATAGATGTTGTCATACAAGAGAACTGCCTCCAAATAAGAGAAATAATTGGAACTGAGACACAGATTAATGACGACAAAAATTATATGAGCAGCTAAAATACCTCATCCTGTTCCTACACTTTTGCAAAGTTAATAAACAAAAAACAGGCATTTCTTTAAAAAAAATTCATTTAACCAAACCCAGTCTTGTGTACAACTGACATTCACCCATGCAGAGGCGAGTACAATTTCCACATTATGTTCCAGCCAAGAGAGACGTTATTACTTAGCATTCACAGCTGGATGAATATGCTGTAAACTGAAACTGAAATCAGCTACATGATGATCTATTCTTTCATCATGTCAGTCACAGTATACAGGATAAAATACAAAGAAACTGTTTTTCTACCAAACTCAAAAAAAATGTAGCTAACACAGGATGAGCAATGGGAGCTGTGCCCAACTTATACAGGATTACATTTGATATACAGTCCAAACAGGCCATTCAGCCCAAACAATTCACCCTGTAATTATGGTCCACTCAAGCCTCCTGCAACCTTTGCTTATCTAAATTTGGTGGTTTAAGCTTCTGCTTTATTTTCCTTCATGTTTACACCAACTGCCTCTTAAAATGAATCTGCAATATTTGCTTTAACCACTCTCCATGCTAACAAGTTCCACATTCTCACCAATCTTTTTGTAAAGATTGCCTTATATCACTTCTATACTTACGCTCTTCCCCAATAAGTGGAAACCTTCTCTTTGCATCCTCACTGTTAAAACCCTTTTCATAATTTTGAAGACCTTTATCATGTCATTCTTCAACCTTCCTTACTCAACGGAAAATAGATATAGGCAGAGAATTAACTTCTGATGTATAGATCTTCACATTTCCAGTTTCCCCACAATAAATCTTGTCTGCACCTGCTCCAGTCCCTATACATTGGTTGGTGTATTCTTTTAAAAAATAAACAGAGGACAGAACGGGGGCTTAGCTGGTCCAGCCACTGACTCCCAGTGCCAGACACAGGATTAATCCTGACCTCAGGTGCTTACTGCATGGAGTTTGCATGTTCTCCCCATGACCACATAGGTTTCCTCTGCTGCACCAGTTTCCTTCCACACCCCCGAGATATGCAGGTTGGTAGGTTAAATGGCCACTGCAAATTTAACAGACAATTGATAATTGGTGCAAATTCAATATACTGAAGGTTCTGCTACCATGCTTTCTCTCTCCGAGTATACCTACAATCAGTACTTAATGTGGATCTAATGAGTTTGACACAGGTTTAGTGCAGCTTTCCCACTTCTCAATTCTATCCCTCTAGCAATGAAACCTTGTGCTCATTGTTATTTTAAAAGCATGATTTTAATGTGTAAGAAAAGTTTTATGATTTGCATTATATGCCCCAGGCTTTATATGTGAGACCCAACCGTGCCCACCCCCCCCCAAACTTACTTGATTAGTTCTTTGAGGATGTCTGCTCTGCCCACCCGTGAGGCATGATACACAGGCGTGCTGCGGTGATGGCAACTTCCATTCGGATCTGCACCCGCTTGTACGAGGATGCGGGTACATTCCACGTGGCCATTCAGAACAGCCACGTACAGTGCAGTCTGTCCCTTGACGTCAACCAAGTCCACCTCTGCCCCTTGTTTAAGCAGGTAGTCCGCACAGTCAGCATGGCCCGCAGTCGCTGCAATCCGCAGGGGAGTGCAGGGCAACCATCCGCAACACCAGACCGACTTCTCATTGATTCTCCTAAAGCACACAAAAAAGCCTCTCTGAATAACTGACATCACACCAAATTATCCAGACACAATGTGCACGACCCCCACAATTAGACACAAAATAATGGGAATCCCCATTAATTTGGGAAGAATTTATCACTGCTCTAAATTTTGTTGTATTCTTCTCCAGTTGTAATCACCTCAATTTCAGACCCAAAAAATTAAAAGAATCACAGGCTTTGCAAATTTAAAGTAAAAACAAACTGCAAAGCCCACATCTGTGAGTGGAGAAACACAGTTTATGTTTCAGGTTGAATACCATTAATCAGACCTGGGAAGAGAAAAGAAGCTGATTAAGCTGCAGGGTGTGTGGGGCAAGGGGATATAAATGAAAGGGTAAAACCAGGTGATCATGTGGATAAACTGTAAACAAGATTATTTGGTCAGTGAGTGGATGGGAGCCATTAGAGAGTGAGAACATAGACAAAGGATTGAAGGAGTGCAGAGTGGAAAGATGTGCCTGGCAGGTCAGACTAGACACACAACCATCCTCCAGAGAAGAGTGCAAACAAGCTGAACCAATATCATATGAATTACGGAAACAGACAGAGAAGTCAAGTTCCTCAAAGTAGTAAAATTCAATATTGAGTTCAGAGACTGTAACATGCCCAGATGGAAGCTGTTCCTCAGGCCCTATTGTAACTGTACAGAAGGCCGCAGAGTGGAATAGGGGATTGAAGTGGCAGGCAACAAGTAGCTCTGGGTCATTCCTGTGGAATGAGTGTACGTGCTCTATCTAAAAAAGTGACCACCTAGCCAAATGCACACTGATTCTTGTCTACGCTCTGTAATTGTTCCAATTCACTCATTGACAAAATAACCTTGTTCTGTTTATTCAATGATCACCCTATCATACTCCTTCTCCTTGCCCTACCTTCCCTGCCGTTTAACAAGCCAATTTTCTATCCTTCCCACTTCTGACAAAAAGGTATTCAACCTGAAATGTTAATTCAATTTCTATTCCCAGAGATGCAGCACGACCAGCTGAGCATTTCCAAAAGTTAAAACTCCTCGAGCTCCAGCCTCTTGTTCATCCCTATTTTGATCACTTCATGAATGGGATTGGACCTTGAGCTCTAAAATTCCTTCTCTAAACCTCTCTCCTACTTTAAAACAATTCTCAAATGGAATTCTCATCTACTTTGAACTTTAAACTTTGAAAAAGAACCATCTGTCCTTCAATACAATTCAATATGACTTTTTTTGTTGTAATTCTCCTGTTCACTCCTTTCTCCTTGACATTAAGGCTATGAGACTGCCCCGGCTGCGAGCTTCATGGTGATTTACCCCACTAGTATGAATTGAGATCAAGGCTTAGGCCTTCTCTGGGCTGCTCTAAGGATTTGGATCTAAGGACTCAATTTGGTTCGGATTGCTATTGCTCATTTCTATTGTCTGCATGATTTGGTTTTTTTTTCTTTCTCTGCACATTGGCTGCAGATCTTTTTTTTTAAAACTGGATTCTGTCGGGTTTCTAGCTTTGTAAGCAGACAAGTCTACATTCTTTGATAATAAATGTACTTTGAATCTTGAAAAGAGCTTCCCCTCCACCAACAAATTTCTGTACAGTTTATGAATTCTACCCCTTTACTGTAAATTACAAAATAAGTAGTGCAAAAGGAGAATAATGCTATGCCTTAGCATAGTACTGCTACCACAAAACAACATATTTCATATCATATAAAACATTGATAGTAAATCTCATTCTAATTAAATTTCACAGTTAAGGACAGTTCAAGATAGGTTGATAGAGATTATCATATTCTTCTTCCAGCCAAAATAAAAAATAAAATCTTCAGTCAAAATAATGGTGGTAGGCACTGTAAAGTTTGACAGAGAACACTAAAGTAGCAACTTTCACTTAAAAATGTAGGCACTTTTTTCACAGGATAATTATTGGTCAATATTTGCAACACAGCCAAAAGATTTGGTCACTGGCAATCCCTCTGATCAGGTGAAAGCTTACAGTCCTCAGCCGCTCTGATGATAGACCATGATTTCTTCAGAGCAAATAAATGGTCTGTAACTTCCTTCTCTCTCCTATTATTCATATGCTGGCATAAGTACTTTTCTTTCAATCTATTAAACAACTTCTCAATTAAGAGATCAGTAGAAAGCTTTGCAATGTCCTCACCTCGTTACATTAAACCCCCAAGATGAAAACCAGAGGGTCCCATGGATACAGTCCTTTACTGCATTCTTCATTTAGTGTAATTTTATTGATGTATATTCATATTGGCCAACTCCCAAAGTTTCAAGTTGTCTGGCACAATGATATCTATGACAGAAATTATCTCCGACACTTCTCTATTTTCATTTTATAATATCATTGTCAACTTTAAAGGGGCTTACAAGACTTCTGACAATCTCCTCCCCAAAGTAGATTTTCATATCCTTTAAGTTCTTTTATTTTGCAATTATATAAGTATGATTGTTTCATTAACCTTCATTGCTTCTGCAAGTAGTCTTTTTTAAATTATGCATGTTTGTTTCCTTTACGTTTTATGTTGTTCTTTATTGATCATCCATAAAAGATTATTTTAGCAAGTAGAGTTTTCGGCTCTGATGCTACACATCAGCTTTGCATCACATTATTTTTAAACACATCCTGTTGATATTCCAACGTGTCACCCATCAACAAATTGATGCAGTTTCTCATGGGCAGTTTATGTCACTACATTGTCCCAACTCAGGAACTTAGTGGCCATTTAAACTATCAATTTCAAATACTCCATTGGACTTGATTAGCACTAAAACTAAACATGCCTTTTCTTTTTATAAGTTCTGGAACAACAATCATCAACATGCAATTGGAGTTCATCACCTTCCTGAGCACAACTTTGCTAGTTTGTCCCATACCAAAGCTAAAATCCTCCAGATAGACCTCTCCCTTTGCTTTATATAATCTCAGTTACTATAAAGAGCCTAATCTCATCTGGGAATTTTTTTTTAAACCAGTTAGTTACTGCTTCCTCTGCAATCCGATCTCTCTCCATCCATTCCTCCCCCCACATACACACCACTGAAAATCATGTCATATCTCCAATTTGAATTCACATCAGCTATTCATCCAACAACTTCCTTCCATGTGTCTATTATGAATGTTTATCTGGCCACACATTTCATCTGTCTGTTTTTCATTTCTTATTTCTTTTAGATTCTTTTGTCATCACTAAAATACACTCTGTCACTCCTATCTCCACCTTTTGGACCCTCCCCATCACTGAGCACATTTACCAGGAGCACTGCAATATGAATGCAGCATCTACCATCAAGGACCCTCATCATCTACGCCATGCTCTCCTCTCACTTCAGACAGGAGGTACAGGAGCCTTAGGTCCCACATCACCAGGTTCAGGAACAGTTATTACCTTCAACCATCAGGTTCCAGAACTAGTGTGGATAACTTCACTTACCTCAACACTAAACTAACCCCATAACCTTTAGGCTCACTTTCAAGGACTCTACACTCAAATTCTCAGTATTATTTATTTACTTTTTTATTATTTGAATGTTTTGTCTTCTTTTGAACATTGGATGTTTGTCAGTCTTGGTTATTTTTAGTTTTCCTAAATTCTATTGTATTTCTTTATTTTCCTGTAAATGCCTGCAAGAAAATAAATCAAGGTACTTTGATAGTAAAATTTCTTTGAACTTTGTTGTGTCCTATAAAACAGTAAGACAGAAAATGGAGGATTAGACCATCCAGCACTAGGAGTCTGTTTCAGTATTTAATATGATTGTGGCTGATATATAGTAAATGGCTACACACATCATGGCTGATATATATCCAAATATAGCAACCTATTCAAGCTTTCTCCCCATCTCTCTTTACATCTGCACCTCTAATCTGCCTGACTCTTTGCCAATTCGCACACTGCTCAATTAATAATCAGAAATCTGAAATAAAATGGAGAGTACTCAGCAGACTAGGCAGTCTCTGTGGAAACAAACTCAGAGTTAACGTTTCAGATCAATGAGAAGTACTGATTCGCATCGATTGGGAAGTGTGTAAAATAAAATCTGTGCAGTTAACATCTCAAGTCACATATTCTTATTAGCATTTGCTCTCCAACAACCCATGGTCCAAAAGAACACAAACATATCAGGGTTAGTCAATCAGAACAACAAATATGAGAATTCCCAGAAAATTTGAGAGTGAAGTGCCACGTATGGAATTAATCTTTGACACTGAACAGTGGAGTACCACCTCCTTTTTCATCTTGGTAACCTCCAATCTGATGGCATGAACATCAAGTTCTCCTTCTGCTATTTTCCCCCTTCCCCTGTTTCCAACACAGGCCCCTTTCCTCTTCTCATCTGCTTATCACCTTCCTCTGGTGTCCCCTTCTTCCTTTCTCCCATGGTCCACTCTCCTCTCCTATCAGATTCCTTCCTCTTCAGCCTTTCCCACCCACCTGGCTTCATCTATCACCTTCCAGCTAGTCCTCCTCCTCCTCTCACCACCTTTTTACTCTGGCATTTTTCTCCTTCCTTTCCAGTCTTGAAGAAGGGTCTCAGCCCAAAACATCAGCTATTCACATTTTGTGTTAATCTGGATCTCCAGAATCTCTTGTGTGATTGAATAGTGGATGTTTATGAAGAAACCAAGTCCAAAGTGAATTTATTATCGATGTACATATATGTCAACATTTTCTTGCAAGCATTCACAGTAAATACAAAGAATCAATGAAAAACCTCATACAAGACTGACAAACATCCAATGTACAACTGACAAACTACAAATATAAAAAAAACAAAATACTAATAAATAAGCAATAAATAAATAAATAACAAGAACATGAGATGAAGAAACCCTTGAAGGCAAGTCCAAAGGTTGAGGGAATGGTTTAGTGCTGGTGTGAGTGAAGTTATCCTCTCCAGTTCTAGAGCCTGATGGTTGAGGCTCCTGTAACATCTCTTCTACTATTTAAGTGGATAAAGCTTTGGCTCATCCACAATTTGTCTGACATTTATAACAAAATTCAGCATAACCCAGCTTTCATAAATTACTGCAAAACCAAAAGGTGATTTAGAGGCCTCATTTTTTCAACCACAGTCAAAATACATAGCACAGACAAATATTCCAGATTCTTCCTACAGAAAAACCATTAATAACCTGGAGAGGTTGTGCAAGCAACTTAAATAAAAGTAATGGAACAGTTTAAACATTACATTTAAGTAAGGACCAAACAAATCAGAATCCGGTTTAATATCACTGGCATACGTTGTGAAATGTGTCAAATTTGTGACGGCAGAACAACGCAATACATAATTATAGAGAGGAAAAAACTGAATAACAGTAAATATATATATAAATAAAATAAAATAGTTAAATAAGTAGTGCAAAAATATTAGAAATAAAAAAGTAGTAAGATAGTGTTCATGGGTTCAATGTCCATTCAGAAATCAGATGGTAGAGGGAAAGAACAACCCCTGAATCTTCGAGTGTGTGCCTTCGGGCTCCTGTACCTCCTCCCTGATGGTAGCAATGAGGGCATGCCCTAGGTGATGGGGATGTCTTTTTGAGGCACCGCTCCTTGAAGATGTCCTGGATACTATGGAGGCTAGAGCCCATGATGAAGCTGACTAATTTTACAACTCACTGCAGCTTTCTTTGATCCTGTGCAGTACCCACCCACCCCCATACCAGATGCTGATGCAGTCAGTTAGAATGCTCTCCACGGTACATCTTTAAAAATTTGCAAGTGTTTAGGTGATATACCAAACCTCCTCAAACTCCTAATCAAATATAGCACCATCTTACCTTCTTTATGACTACATCAATATGTTGGGCCCAGGTTAGGACCTAGGAACTTGAAATTGCTCACTCTCTCCACTTCTGACCCCTCTATGAGGACTGGTGCGTATTCCCTCGTCTTACTCTTTCTGAAGTCCACAAACAATTCTTTGGTCTTACTGACGTTGAGTGCAAGGTTGTTGCTGTGACACCACTAAACTAGCTGGTATATCTCACTCCTGTATGCCCTCTCATTACCATCTGAAATTCTCCCAACAAGGGTTGTATCGTCAGTAAATTTATAGATGGCACTTGAGCTGTGTTTAGCCACACAGTCATGGGTGTAGAGAGAGTAGAGCAGTGTGCTGCACACACATTCCTGAGGTGCACCAGTGTTGATTATCAGCAAGTGGGGATGTTATTTCCAATTCACTTAGATTGTGGTCTTCCAGTTAAGAAGCTGAGGATCCAGTTGCAGAGGGAGATACAGAGGCTTAGGTTCTGGAGCTTTTTGAGCACAGCTATAGGAATGGTGTTAAACACCGAGCTGTAGCCAATAAACAGCATCCTGACATAGGTATTTTGTACTGTCCGGGCAATCAGAGGTCATGAGGAAAGTCAATGAGATTGTGTCTGCTGTAGATCTATTATGGAGATAGGCACATTGCAGTGGGTCCATGTCCTTGCTGTTTCTAGCCATAACCAACCTCTCAAAGCATTTCATCACCTTAGATATGAGTGCCACTGAATTATAGTGGTTAAGGCAGCTCACCTTGCTCTTTTTGGGCACTGGTATAAGTGTTGCCCTTTTAAAGCAGGTGGGAACTTTTGACTGTAGCAATGAAAGACTGAAAATGTCTTTGAACGCCCCACCACGCCAACCAGCTGGGGCCTGTCATCTTGCGAGAGTTCACCCTCCTGGACAGCTGAACGTTGGCCTCCGAGCCAGAGAATACAAGGTCAACATATGTTAAAGTTAGTGCATTTAGGCAAAATAGCTCAATGGCAAGATCAGTATTTACGTGGCCATCTCTAATTTCCCTTGGTGCTAACACAAATTCTTGAATCATTGCAATTCTAAAGCAATGGTATAATCAGGATTGTATTTCTGACAACTCCTTTCCCTTTCTCAATCTGTTCCCATCTCTGGAGACAAACTATCAACTGACATCTTTTATAAACCTATTGATTCCCATAGCTATCTTGACTATACCTCTTCCCACCCTGCCTCTTACAAAATTGCTATTTCCTTTTCTCAGTTCCTTCACCTCTGCCGCACGTGTTCCAAAGATGCGGCTTTCCTTCAGGGGTTTCCCTTCCTCCACCACTAATGCTGCCGTCATCCGCATTTCTTCCTTTTCCAACCACTCACGCTAACCCCATCTTCCTGTTGCCTTAAAAGTGATAGAACACCTCTTGTCCTGACCTACCACCCCAAGAAAATCTGCATCCAACACATCATTCTCTGCAACTTCTGCCATCTCCAAAGGTATCCTACCATCAAACTTATCTTTACCAACCCCACCTCCGCTTTCTGCAGGGGTCACTCACTCTGTGATTCCCTTGTCCACTCACCTTTCCCCATTAATATCCCTCCTGACACTTACCTCTAAAAGCAGTCAAAGTTCTATACCTACCTATTCATCTCCTCCCTCACCTCCTGTCGTAAATTGGGGGACTACTCCATCGAGTACCTCCACTCCAACCACAAGTGGAATTTCCCAGTGGCCAAACATTTTTAAAATTCTGATTCCCATTCCTGCTCCAACAAGTCGGTCCATGTCCTCCTCTTGCGCCATGATGAGGGCATCATCAGGGTGGAGGAGCAGCACCTTGTATTCTGTCTGGATAGCCTCTAACCTGATGGCATGAATATTAATTTCTCCTTCCAGTCAAAAATTCCCTTTCTCTCCCTCTTCTTCTATTCCCCATTGTGGCTTCTTACCTCTTCTCACCTGCCCATCACCTCCTCCTGGATCTTCTCCTCCTCTCCTATTAAATACCTTCCTCTCCAGCCCTTCATCTTTCCTATACACCTGCCTTCACCTATAATCTTCTAGCCATCCTCCTCCTCCTCCCACTTTTTAAAAAAAATTCTGTCGTCTTCCCCTTTCTTTTCTAATCCCAAGAAGGGTTGCGACCCAAAATGTTGACTGTTCATTCATTTCCATAGATGCTGCCTAATCTGCTGAGTTCCTCTAGCATTGTGTGTGTTGCTTTGGATTTCAAGCATCTACAGAATTTCTCATGGATATAATCATGACGTCCAGCATAGATTCAGTTTGTAAAACACCACTTTCACAATAGAGCAATTCTTCAGTGCCTAGAAACCTGATCCATCCATAAACTCCACCACAAGCACCTCTGGAAAAGTGTGAAAATCCCAGACAGCTCTCCATCCTGTGTCCATATTTGGTCCCTCTCTTCAGGGTTCTGATGGTACCAAGGCAAAGTTATAAAAGGAGGCCTCCAGACCACACTTGAATGTGCAAAAAATAAGAGATGATCTAACTGAAGTGCTTTCAAGGTTGATAAGGTACACAAGAAGAAACAACTCTGCTGCTTGAGAAGCAAGGGATTTTAAGATAAGAGCTCAGCAGTTTGGGAATAGTCTTCAGAATCACCATTTGAAGAATGATGCAAAATTGTGACACTCACCCAAGAAAAGCAGTTAGGTGAAAGAAAGAATTGGGGGTGTGCAATTGAAAGTTTCAGCACAGAAACTGATAGGTTATTGTTAAATAAGCTTTGAAAGGGTTACAGAAGCAAACATAGCTGAAATACTGATCAAGTTCACAGTGCTGAATAGTCAACTCTTTTGCTACACTTCCCTAGACAGTATTCAAAGTTCAAAATAAATTTATAACAAAGCCATATACATCACAATATACTACCCTGAGATCATGTACTGAGACCCTATACTATACTATCTGCCTCAATGACGATCATGCAGTAGCACTTACATTCACTGTGATGAAGTACTTTCAAAGGCTGGAGATGAAATATATCAACTGCTGCCTGAGCAACAACTTGGATCAGCTCCAATTTGCCTACCAGCACACTCCATTTCATTGGCTTTTCATTCAACCCTGGAATATGTGGACAGCGAAGATGCATGCATCAAGAAGTTCTTCATTAACTACAGTTCTGCATTCAATATTATCATCACCACAAAAATAATCAATAAGTTTCAAGAACTAGGTCTCAATACCTCCTTGTGCAACTGGATCCTCAATTTCCTCACTTGCAGACTTCAATTCGTTCGGATTGGCAACATCTCCTTTACAAACTCCATTACCTTATACTTATGACTACAAGGCCAAGCACAGGTTCAATGTTCAATGTCACTATCTTAGGCCAAATCAAAGGTGGTGACGAATCAGCATATAGGAGGGAGATTAAAAATCTGGCTGAGTGGTGCCACAACACCAACCTCTCATTCAATGTCAGCAAGACCAAGGAGCTGATTAATGATCTCAGGAGGAGGAAACTAGAGGTCCATGAGCCAGTCCCCATCGGGGGAATCAGAGGTGGAGAGGGTCAGCAACTTTAAATTCCTCAGTTCTATCACTTCAGAGGATCTGTCCTGGGCCCAGCATGCAAACGCCATAATGAAGAAAGCATGGCAGTGCCTCAACTTCCTTAAGAGTTGCTGAAGATTCGGCATGTCATCCAAAACTTTGACAAACTTTTATAAATGTGCAGTGGAGAGGATATTGATTGGTTGCATCACGGTCTGGTATAGAAGCATTAATGCCCTTGAAGGGAAATGGCTATAAAAAGTAGTGGATACAGCCCAGCGCATCACAGGTAAAACCCTCTCCACCACTTGAGCATATCTACACAGAGCACTGTCGCAGGAAATCATCAAGAGCCCCCACCATCCAGATCATTAGGAAGAAAGTACAGGAACCTCAGAACTCACACCACTAAGTTCAGGAACAGTTGTTTCCCCTCAACCATCAAACTCTTGAACCAGAGGAGATAACTTCACTGGACTGTTCCCACAACCTATAGACTCACTTTCAAGGTCTCTTCATCTTAAGTTCTTGACATTTATTGCTTTTTTTGTGTTTGCACAACTTGTTGTCTTTTGCACACTGTTTGTTTATCCATCTTGCTGGTCTATTAGAACTGCTGCAGACTCTCAAAATCACAATCCTAAAAAGTTGTGACATGGTTCATTCTGTCCATACAATCTTAAGGATGCAAGTTCCAATCTTCCTCCAGACACTCAAAAACCAAACTGGTGCAGTATTGAATAATTTCTAAACTCAATACTGGTGCTCTTTTTCCAGATATGTTTAATAGCAGACGCTTTTAGGTGAATAGTTCTTAGGTGATTTTAAAAGATACCACAATGCTGTTTCAAAGATGACAGCAGAGTCATTTTCTGTGAACTGACTAATACTAATCTCCAATCAACATAAACAAATGAGCTTGCCTGGAAATTATCACTATGCTATCTGCAGATATATCAATTGTCATGTTCCTTCAATACTACAGCAACCTCAAAAGAATTTCATTGTGTGATGCTCTGAGATGCCACAGAGACAAAAAGGAAAATCTACTGCAATTCCAAATGGCCACCATACCCAAATTCCTATTCGCCTTCTCCACCACTACATCATGAGTATAATTATTACTATCTACAAGATCCATGGAGCATTTCCCAGACCCACAATCTCAACCACCTAAAAGGCCAATGGCAGTAGGACCTCCAGAACATTACCAACAATGAACTCTGTAAGCTACAAACCCTTGTTCATCAATGGTTTCCTGTAGAAGTACTTTCACCATTAGTGCTAGGAAGGTTCAATAAGGTAGCCCACCAAATTCAAGAGTAACTGGGTTGTAACTATTAAGTTGCAAGAATTCCATCAGAAACACAACTCCAAACCAACGATTTGATAAGAATTCTGAACATTTTGTAATGTTATAATAGGAAATGTATTACAATTACAGCATAGCATTTTAACATACAGGTAAAGTGGGGAAAACCATCCTTTCCAAACGCATATATTTAGAAGTGGTTATGCCTACACCAGTTATCCAGTTCAATTATTGGTCTTGATTGAACTAGGGTCTGCAGGTATTTGTGCAATGACGGGGAGGATGGCGAATGAGATACGGCTTGCTGTGGTATACATGATCGACACTGGCAAGTTGGCTGCCTGCACAGGGAAAGATGTTAGGGTCGCCGTAAAGAAAATAACAACTGTCAGATTAGATTGGCGGTAATATTTTCCAGAGAATGACTGCATTAAAATTACCCTGCTCGCATTGTAATACAGACTGCCGCGTTAAATGGAGACTGAGGGCTCAAGTTTCACGGACAGCGGTGATTTCTGAATTATGAACAATAATAAGCGGTGGGACTCCGCTCACCTCCTGAAGTTGTCCTCCTTTAGCAGGGTGGCGATGGTGGCCAGGTCTCCCACGTAGGTGGCATCATGCAGCCGGGTGTCCTCCGACTCCTCCGCGGTACCGTCGCAGAACTGTTCCCGCAGCCACTCCTTCAAGTCGCGGCCGGCCCTGGTACCAGCGGCCGTCGCTCCCTCGGCCTCCTCCCGGTACTCGGCGCCAGGGCTCGGGGGAGCGGCATCGCCGCCTTCGGCTGAACGCCGCTCGGACATGGCCGCCGCTCTTACTCTGTGGCCGCCATCCCGCGGCGGAACAACTGAAGCGAGAGCACGGTCGCCTCCATTGCCCGTCTCCGAGGCTCAAACCCGGACCGAGTACCGCCCGTGTTGTCGGCGCTTCCCACAGCAGCCCCGTGCACGCGCGATGCCAATCGGCCGCGCGCATCCGGGCACAGCGCGGCGAAGCCCTCGGTGTCGGCGCCGGGGGAAGAGGTTGCAATTCTTCATTAGTTATCTTTTGTGATGCCCGTCCCTTGTTTCAAGCGGTTGCATTTCTTTATATTTCGCAAAACTTATCTGTTGATCAATTAGTTGTAATTCTTTATTTATCTTTTGGAAACTCAATATTTGTGTAAATGTTTCCTTCCATCCCAGGGTTGAATGGTGTTTTTTTTAAAAATAAATAAACTTACCTTAAATCTGTATTCTTTCATTAACATAATAGGTTATTTGTTTTGCGTGATGCAGTAATTGCAATTAAGAACACCAATGAATGCCCATTCGTAACCGCCCTTGATAAACTGGTGATACGCCTTGGTAAGGGAGTGTGGTTGCGAAATAAAGTGTTGGACTTGCACCTATTGCTTTAAAACAGTGGTTTTAAAATGTTGTCCCAATTCTATACATATTTTTGCCACTCCAAATGTGGTGGTTTGCTTTTTGGACTAGACCCTCAACGTTGCTACTACCTGTGATTTTAATTAATACAAACCATCAACTATTTAGATATATAAAATAATATCATGCACTGTTTACTGAGGAGAGGTTCAAAGGGTCATTTTATTATTAAAGTATGTGTGCAGAATACAACTCTGAAATTTGTCTTCTCCAGATAGCCATAAAATACAGAAAACCATGTAAGTGTTGAAAGAAAGACATCAATCCCCTCCGCACACCAAAAGAGAAAGAAACAAAAACTCGCAAACCACCAACACCCCCACAACCCCTCCCTTGTACAAAAACTAACAGATCACCCAAACCCCAGCCTGCCAGTCTGCAACAAGAGTGGGCAAGAACATGAAAAAATAGCTTTGAACTGAAAGAGACCAGTATAAACTACAGTTAATCGAAACTACAGTCCAATCCGTAAATCTCAGAATTTTGATAACATCTCCGAGAGCATCGGGACACAATGGCCCCTCCAACAGCAGTGGCCCCTCCGAGGGCAGCGGCTCGAACCAGTGGCCCCTCCGAGGGCAGCGGCTCGAACCAGTGGCCCCTCCGAGGGCAGAGACTCGAATCAGTGGCCCCTCCGAGGGCAGTGACTCGAACCAGTGGCCCCTCCGAGGGCAGCGGCTCGAACCAGTGGCCCCTCCGAGGGCAGAGACTCGAATCAGTGGCCCCTCCGAGGGCAGCGGCTCGAACCAGTGGCCCCTCCGAGGGCAGCGGCTTGAACCAGTGGCCCCTCCGAGGGCAGCGGCTCGAACCAATGGCCCCTCCGAGGGCAGAGACTCGAATCAGTGGCCCCTCCGAGGGCAGCGGCTCGAACCAGTGGCCCCTCCGAGGGCAGCGACTCGAACCAGTGGCCCCTCCAACATCAGCGACTCGAATCAGTGGCCCCTCCGAGGGCAGTGGCTCGAACCAGTGGCCCCTCCGAGGGCAGCGGCTTGAACCAGTGGCCCCTCCAACATCAGCGACTCGAACCAGTGGCCCCTCTGAGGGCAGCGGCTCGAACCAGTGGCCCCTCCAACATCAGCAACTCAAACCAGTGGCCCCTCCAACATCAGCAACTCAAACCAGTGGCCCCTCCGAGGGCAGTGGCTTGAACCAGTGGCCCCTCCGAGGGCAGCGACTCGAACCAGTGGCCCCTCCAACATCAGCGACTCGAACCAGTGGCCCCTCCGAGGGCAGTGGCTCGAACCAGTGGCCCCTCCGAGGGCAGCGGCTTGAACCAGTGGCCCCTCCAACATCAGCGACTCGAACCAGTGGCCCCTCTGAGGGCAGCGGCTCGAACCAGTGGCCCCTCCAACATCAGCGACTCGAACCAGTGGCCCCTCTGAGGGCAGCGGCTTGAACCAGTGGCCCCTCCAACATCAGCGACTCGAACCAGTGGCCCCTCCGAGGGCAGCGACTCGAACCAGTGGCCCCTCCAACATCAGCGACTCGAACCAGTGGCCCCTCCGAGGGCAGCGGCTCGAACCAGTGGCCCCTCCGAGGGCAGCGGCTCGAACCAGTGGCCCCTCTGAGGGCAGCGGCTCGAACCAGTGGCCCCTCCGAGGGCAGCGGCTCGAACCAGTGGCCCCTCCGAGGGCAGCGGCTCGAACCAGTGGCCCCTCCGAGGGCAGCGGCTCAAACCAGTGGCTCGAACCAGTGGCCCCTCCAACATCAGCGACTCGAACCAGTGGCCCCTCCGAGGGCAGCGGCTCGATCCAGTGGCCCCTCCAACATCAGCGGCTCGAACCAGTGGCCCCTCCGAGGGCAGTGACTCGAACCAGTGGCCCCTCCGAGGGCAGTGACTCGAACCAGTGGCCCCTCCAACATCAGCGACTCGAACCAGTGGCCCCTCCGAGGGCAGTGACTCGAACCAGTGGCCCCTCTGAGGGCAGCGGCTCGAACCAGTGGCCCCTCCGAGGGCAGTGGCTTGAACCAGTGGCCCCTCCGAGGGCAGCGACTCGAACCAGTGGCCCCTCTGAGGGCAGCGGCTCGAACCAGTGGCCCCTCCAACATCAGCAACTCAAACCAGTGGCCCCTCCGAGGTCAGTGGCTTGAACCAGTGGCCCCTCCGAGGGCAGCGACTCGAACCAGTGGCCCCTCCAACATCAGCGACTCGAACCAGTGGCCCCTCCGAGGGCAGCGGCTCGAACCAGTGGCCCCTCCGAGGGCAGCGACTCGAACCAGTGGCCCCTCCGAGGGCAGCGGCTCGAACCAGTGGCCCCTCCAACATCAGCGACTCGAACCAGTGGCCCCTCTGAGGGCAGCGGCTCGAACCAGTGGCCCCTCCAACATCAGCAACTCAAACCAGTGGCCCCTCCGAGGGCAGTGGCTTGAACCAGTGGCCCCTCCGAGGGCAGCGACTCGAACCAGTGGCCCCTCCGAGGGCAGCGGCTCGAACCAGTGGCCCCTCCGAGGGCAGCGACTCGAACCAGTGGCTTCTCAGAGGGAAATGATTAATGTAAATCAACCCAGTCTCAGGATTTTTGACTGTAAAACTTTAGAACTAATATTAACATTACTAAAATATCTACTCCATGCACTGATTACTGGTAAGAATGACCTCCAAAGAAAAGTGTCAAACACACCAAGTCTCATGCACGCTGTGTCCAATTTAAAAAATAAGTGTCTTTCAAGCTATGGAATGCTATAGTTACCATGAACTTGATCACATAATCCACTTTGGTTTTTCTGATGTATCTCTTGAAATCAGTCCCTTTGCTTTCATGCCGCCATGCATCCTGACTTCTTCTCCTAGTTCCCACAGGCACCAGCCTTTTTCTATTTCCCTCGGCCCTTGGCAAAGATTATCAAAGGGGAACAAAGTGGGTGTGTACCAGAAATCCAGGTATGATTTGCAGAGGGCTATTTCAAGGGCGAAGAGACAATTTTGAACGAGGTTGGAGGCGATATCAGATGCATGGCAGCTCTGGCAGCGTTTGCAAGACATTACTTCCTACAAAGTGAAACGCAATAGTATGAATGGCAGTGATGCTTCACTACCAGATGAACTCAACGCCTTCTATGCCCACTTTGAAATGGAGAACACAACTACAGCTGTGAAGATCCCTGCTGCACTCGATGACCCTGTGATCTCCATCTCAGAGGCCGATGTTAGACTGTCTTTAAAGAAAGTGAACCCTCACAAGGCAGAAGGTCCCAATGGAGTATCTGGTAAAGCTCTGAAAACCTTTGCCAACCAACTAGCGGGAGTATTCAAGAACATTTTCAACCTCTCACTGCTACGGGCAGAAGTTCCCCCTTGCTTCAAATAGGCAACAATTATACCAGTGCCTAAGAAGAATAATGTGGCTGTCTTAATGACTATCACCTGGTAGCACTCACATCTACAGTGATGAAATGTTTTGAGAGGTTGGTCATGACCAGACTGAACTCCTGCCTCAGCAAGGACCTGGACCCATTGCAATTTGCCTATCGCCACAATAGGCCAACAGCAGATGCAATCTTAATGGCTCTCCACACAGCTTTAGACCACCTGGACAACACAAACACCTATGTCAGGACACTGTTCTTCGACTATAGCTCAGCATTTAATACCATCATTCCCACAATCCTGATTGAGAAGTTGCAGAACCTGGGCCTCTGTACCTCCCTCTGCAATTGGATTCTTGACTTCTTAACCAGAAGACACAATCTGTGCGGATTGGTGATAACATCTCCTCCTCACTGGCAATCAACACTGGCACACCTCAGGGGTGTGTGCTTAGCCCACTGCTCTACTCTATGAATACACCTGACTGTGTGGCTAAGCATAGCTCAAACGCCACCTATAAAATTGCTGACGATACAACCATTGTTGGTAGAACCTCAGATGGAGACGAGAGGGCGTACAGGAGTGAGATATGCCAACTAGTGGAATGGTGTCGCAGCAACAACCTGGCACTCAACGTCAGTAAGACGAAAAAGCTGATTGTGAACTTCAGGAAGGGTAAGATGAAGGAACACATACCAATCCTCATAGAAGGATCAGCAGTAGAGAGAGTGAGCAGCTTCAAGTTCCTTGGTGTCAACATCTCTGAGGATCTAATCTGGTCCCAACCTATCGATGTAGTTATAAAGAAGGCAAGACAGCGGCTATACTTAATTAGGAGTTTGAAGAGATTTGGCATGTCAACAAATACACTCAAAAACTTCTATAGTT
Source organism: Hemitrygon akajei (assembly GCF_048418815.1). Taxonomy (NCBI): domain Eukaryota; kingdom Metazoa; phylum Chordata; class Chondrichthyes; order Myliobatiformes; family Dasyatidae; genus Hemitrygon; species Hemitrygon akajei. Next base: position 141,611,168 of record NC_133128.1, on the reverse strand, counting down.
GTACCGTGGAGAGCATTCTGACAGGCTGCATCACTGATATAGAGGGGCTTCTGCGGAGGACTGAAAGAAGCTGCAGAAGGCTATAAATCTAGTCAGCTCCATCTTTGGCACTAGCCTACAAAGTACCCAGGACATCTTTAGGGAGCAGTGTCTCAGAAAGGCAGCATCCATTATTAAAGACCTCCAGCACCCAGGGCATGCCCTTTTCTCGCTGTTACCATCAGGTAGGAGGTACAGAAGCCTGAAGGCACACACTCAGTGATTCAGGAACAGCTTCTTCCCCTCTGCTATCCAATTCCTAAATGGACATCGAAGTTTTGGACACTACCTCACTTTTTTAATATGCTCTATTTCTGTTTTTGCACATTTTTAAAATCTATTCAATGAGGTCACCAGTGAATACAGGCCCAAGCTATTAAATGATCTTCATATGACAAGCCCATTAATCATAGAATCATTTTCAAGAACCTCTTTTGAACCCTCTCTTTTTTCAGCACATCCTTTCTGAGATACAGTGTCTGTAAAAAGTATTCACCGCCACCCCCCCCCCAGAAGTTTCCATGTTTCATTTACAACATGGAATCATGGTGGATTTAATTTGGCTTTTTTGAGACTGATCAATAGAAAAAGACTCTTTTGTGTCAAAGTGAAAACAGATCTCTAAGTTAATTACAAGTATAAAACACAAAATAATTGATTGCATAAATATTCACCCCCATTTAATATGACGCACCAAATCATCACTGGTGTAGCCAATTGGTTTTAGCTATCACATAATTAGTTAAATAGAGATCACCGTGTGCAGTCAAGGTGTTTCAATTGACTGTAGTAAAATACACCTGTACCTGGAAGGTCCAACTGCTGGAGAGTCAGTATCCTGGCAAAAACCACACCATGGAGACAAAAGAACACTCCAACCAACTCCACAAAAAGGTTATTGCAAATCACAAGTCAGGAGATGGATAAAAGAAAATTTCCAAGTCACTGAATATCCCTTGGAGTACAGATAAGTCAATCATCAAGAAATGGAAAGAATATGGCACAACTGTAAATCTGTCTAAAGCAGGCCATCTTCAAAAACTGAGTGAGCATGCAATAACGGGACCAGTGAGGGAGGCCAACGAGAGATAGATGACAACTCTGGAGGAATTACAAGCTTCAGTGGCTGAGATGGGAGAGATGCACATACAACAACTGGATGCTTTACCAGTCACAGTTTTATGGGATAGTGTCAAAGAGAAAGCCATTGTTGGAAAAAACTCATATCAAATCTCAGCCAGAGTTTGCCAGAAGGCATGTGGGGGACTGTGAATTCATCTGGAAGAAGGTTCTATGGTCTGATTAAACCAAATTTGAGCTTTTTGGAAATCAGACTAAATGCTATGCACATCATCAAAAACACACCATCACTACAGTGAAGCATGGTGGTGGCTGCATCATGCTGTGGGGATGCTTCACTGCAGCAGGCCCTGGAAGGCTTGTGAAGGTAGAGGGAACAATTAATGTAGAAAAATACTGGTAATCCTGAAGGAAAACCTGATGAAGTCTGCAAGAGAATTGAGACTTGAGAGATTTTTTTCCCCAGCAAGAGATTAACCCCAAGTATAAAGCCAAAGGAGTGGCTTACAAAAAATAAAGTTTAATGTCCTAGAGGAGCCAAGTCAGAATCCAGACCTCAATCCAATTGAGAATTTGTGGCTGGACTTGAAAAGGACTGTTCACTCACAATCCCCATGCAATTTGACAGAACTTGAGAAGTTTTGCAAAGAATGGGGAAAAATTGCAGTGTCCAGATGTGCAAAGCTGATAGAGATCTATCCACACAATTTCAATGCTACAATTGTTGCCAAAGGTGCATCTACTAAATACTGACTTGAAGGGGCTGAATACTTATGCAATCAATTAATTTGTATTTTATATTTGTAATTAATTTAGATAACTTTGTAAAAATCTGTTTTCACTTTAACACAAAAGTCTTTTCCTGTTCATCCGTGTCAAAAAAGTCCAATTAAATCCACTGTGATTCAATATTGTAAAACAATAAAACATAAACACTTCCAAGGGGTGGGTGAATACTTTTTCTAGGCACTACACATGGCCCAAAACTGCTCACAGTATCCCAAGTGAGGCCTTACCAGTACTTTATAAAGTCTCAACATTACATCCTTGCTTTTATATTTTAGTCCTGTTGAAATGAATGTTAACATCACATTTGCCTTCCTCAACACAGACTCAACCTGCAAATTAACTTTAAGGAATCCTGCACAAGGACTCCCAAATCCCTTTGTGCTTCAGATTTTTGTATTCTCTCTCCATTTAAAAAATAGTCTACCCTTTTATTTCTTCTACCAAAGTGCATGACCATACACTTACTGTATTCCATCTGCCACTTCTATGCCCATTCTCATAATTTAAGCCCTTCTGTAGCTTCTCTAATTCCTCAGAAATACTGCCCCTCCACCTATTTTTGTACTGTCTGCAAACTTTTAGCAAAGCCATCAATTCCAGCATTCAAGTCATTGACATATAATGTAAAAAGAATTAGTCCCAACACAGAATCCTGTGGAACACCACTAGTCACTGGCAGCCAACCAGAAAAGGCTCCCTTTATTCCCACTCTTTGCCTCCTGCCAATCAGCCACTCCTTTATCCATGCTAGAATCTTTCCTGTAATACTATAAGCTTATTGCTTGTTAAGCAGCCTCATATGTGGTGCCTTGTCAAAGGCCTTCTGAAAATCCAGGTACACAACATCAGCTGATTCTCCTTTGTCCATCTTGCTTGTTATTTCTTCAAAGAATTCCAACAGATTTGTCAGGCAAGATTTTCCCTTGAGGAAACCATACTGACTACAGCCTATTTTATCATGTGCATGACATCTTTAACAATCAACTCCAACAAGTCTGAGGCCAGACTAACCGGTTTATAATTTCATTTCTTCTGCTGGTCTCTCTTCTCGGAGTGACATTTGCAATTTTCCATTCTTCTGGAACCATTCCAGAATCTAGTTATTCTTGAAGGATCATTACTAATGCCTCCATAATCTTCTCAGCCACCTCTTTCAGAACCCTGGAATGCACACCTTCTGGTCCAGGTGACTTCACTATCTTCAGAGCTTTCAGTTTCCCAAGAACCTTCTCACTATTAATGGTAACTTCACACACTTCATGACCCCTGACAACTGGAACTTCCACCATACTGCTAGTGTATTCCACAGTGAAAACTGATGCAAAATTCTTACTCAGTTCATCCGCATTTCTTTCTCCCCCGTTACTACCTCTCCAGCGTTGTTTTTGAGCAGTCTAATATCCACTCTCACCTATCTTTTTTACACTTTACATATCTGAAGAAACTTTTGATGTATTTTTTTAATATTACTGGCTAGCTTACTTTCATATTCCATCTTTACCTTGCAAATGACTTTTTCAGTTGCCCTCTGTTGGTTTCTAAAAGCTTCCCAACCCTCTAACTTCCCACTAATTTGTGCTCTATTATATGCCCTCTCTCTGGCTTTTATGTTGGCTTTGACTTCCCTGGTCAGCCACGGTTTCATCACCTTGCCTTTAGAATACTTCTTCTTTGGGACATATCTATCTGGTCTCTTCCGAGTTGCTCCCAGAAACTCCAGCCATTGCTGCTTTGCCATGATTCTGCTCATGTTCCCTTCCAATCAATTTTGGTCGGATTCTCTCTCATGCCTCTGTAATTCCCTTTACTGCACTATAATCCTGATCTTCTCCTTCTCAAATTTCAGGGTGAATTCAATCATATTATGATCACTTGCCCTGAAAGGTTTTTCTTTACGTTAAGCTCTGTAATTAATTCCAGTTCATTGCACAACACCAAATCTGGAATAGCTGATCCTCCAGTGAGCTCAACCACAAGCTTATCTAAAAAGCCGTCTCATAGGCACTCTAGAAATTCCCCTTCTTGGAATCCAGCACCAACCTGATTTTCCCAATCTACTTGCATATTGAAATCCTCATGACTATTGTAATATTGCACTTTTGGCATGCATTTTCTATCTCCTGATGTAATTTGTAGACTATTTCCTTACTACTGTTTGGGGGTCTTTATATAAGTCCCATTAGGATCGTTTTACCCTTGCAGTTCGTTAGCTCTATCCACAACAATTCAACATCTTCCAACCCTATGTCACCTCTTTCAAATGATTTAATTTAATTTTTTACCAACGGATCCACACCACCCCCTCTGCCTTCCTGCCTGTCCTTTCAATACAACATGTTTCCTTGAACATTAAGCTCCCAACAATAAACCTCTTTCAGCCATAATTCAGTGATGCCTACAACATCATACTTGCCCATCTGTAATTGTGCTATAAATTCATGGACTTTATTGCAATTAATACACACATTCAAATATAATGCCTTTAGTCCTGTATTCACCCTTTTTGATTTTGTCTGCCTTTTACGTTGCAACTCACCCTGTTGACTGTAATTTTGCCCTATAATCAGCCTCTCCTTGTTAGGAGTCTCACTCCACATTGCCTCTATTTGTAAACCAACTACCTCATCTTCAGCACTATCACTCCAGTTCCCATCCTCCTGCCAAATTAGTTTAAACCACCTGAACAACTCTAGCAAACCTGCCTGCAAGGATATTGGACCCCCTCGGGTTCAGGTGTAACCCATCCCTTTTGTATAGATCTCGGAATAGATCCCAATGATCCAAAACTCTGAACCCCTGGTCCCCGCACCACGCATTCACCTGCCAAATCATTCCACTCTTACCCTCACTGGCACATGGCACAGGCCACATATTACCACCCTGGTGGCCCTGTTTCTCAGCTTTCTACCGAGCTCCCTAAAATCTCTCTTCAGGACCTCCTCACCTTGTCTACCTATGTCATTGGTGCCAAAATGCACCAAGACTTCTGGCTGCTCACCCTCACCCTGGAGAACACTATGGATCTGAGATATCCCTGATGCTGGCACCAGGGAGGCAACATACCATCTGGGTGTCTCTATGTGCTCACAGAACCTTGTCTCTGTTGCTCTGACTACAGAATCTCCTCTCAACACTGCAGTCCTCTTCACCTCTCTGCTCTTCTGAGCCACAGCACCAGACTCAGTGCCCGAGACCGTCACTGTGACACCCCATCCCCTGGTAGGCAATCCCCTTGAATAGCATCTACAGTTATATGCTTATTACTGAGAGGAACAGCCACAAGTGTACTCTGCACTGGCTGTGCATTTACCCTCCTTCTCCTGACAGTCACCCAGTTACCCGTCTCCTGCAACCTAGGGGTGACTACCTCCCTGTAGCTCCTGTCTTGCCACATCCTCTGTCTCTTGTATGAGTTGAAGGTCATCGTGCTGTAGTTCCAGTTCCTTAATACGTTCTGTCAGGATCAGTAGCTCAGTACACCTGGTGCAGATGCGTTTACCAGGGAGACTGGTGGTCTCCCAGACTTCCCACATCCCACATGCAGAACAAAACACTGCTCCTGAGCCATTCTCACTAACAGATGTGGAATAAACGGAGAGAGTAGCTTACAAGACAACGTACCTTGCCCAAACTTGATCTCGTCTAAACTGATGAGCCAAAGCCACTCCAAAGACTGGCACACTCCAAATGAATGGCCATTCGGCTTGAACTTGAACTATTCTTATTGGCCCTTTCTAATAAATCTCACTTGCTGATTGGTTGCTCCTCAAATCAGAAAAACTGCCACGAAACTCTGCTTTTGAAATCTCAATTGCCGCCTTGATTAAAAAGTAGCTCTTTTCACGCACTCCTGGTGTGGATTGTCCAACTCAAGAGGAAACTAGCTGGAAGGGTCTCGGTCTGAAATGCCGATTGTTTCTTTCCTTCCGTCGATACTCCCTGACCTGCTGAGTTCTTCCAGAATTTTATGTGTGTTGCTCAAGTTACCATCCAGCAATTTTCAAGAGACAGACTTAGCTGAATAATAGTTATAGTAGCATGCTTGTAGCTGTTTTTTGTGAGAGGAGGGGTTGGAGGTTTGGGGTTTATGATGTTCTAGCTGCTGTTTTCCGTGTGGGGGATGTTAGTTTTTTGTGCGAGGGAGGGGGTTGGGGTTTTGGGGTTTGATGTTCCAGCTGTTGATTTCTGTGTGGGCGATCTGTTAGTTTTTGTGTGAGGGAGGGGTTTTGGGGTTTTGTTTCTTTTTCTTTTTAGTGTGGGGGTTGGGTGGTTGATGTCTTTTTTTTCAACAACTCCCATGTTTTTTCTGTATTTCATTGCTAAATGGAACAGATGAATATCAGAGTTGTATTGTACATGCATACTTTGACAATAAAATGAACCTTTGAAACTCTGAGTCTTCTGCATGGTTTTAGAGATGCATAATAGAGTTGAGGTTTATATAATGGACGTTCAGGAGATTTGGATTTGGAAAGGATAGAAAAAGCAATATATATTTTAATCCACTGAAAATGAACGGGTCTACAACCTGAGGACCATCAATTTCCTGGAAAAACTATGATACAAAAATAAAGCACAACCTAAATACTCATGGGAGAGAAAGAACTTATGTGACTAACCTTACAGACTTTTTGAGTAAATAACACCAGAAAGTGTTGTGGAATTCGTGCCTCATCAACGGTTCCTTTACACAATACCAGTGGATATCAAGAGTAAGTAGTGGCCAGCAGCCATCTAGAGTATGAAGTAGAGCATAGTTAGCTTAGACCTAAATCACGAAGGAAGATATAGGGGTCAGTTGTTCCCAACCATATGTGTTCACACTTTGTAAAACCCATGCATCCTCAGTTCCATTGCCCATAAATACTTGATTATGTCTTGAGCTGTTGAGGAGATTGAGCTGTCCTGGTGATTTCCAGTGACTTTTGGTCGCCCTTTGTCCAGAATAATGATCAAGCTGAGCATAGCTTGTTTCCTTTTAGTGCATTTTGTGAACTTTCTAACTGGTTGACCTCAATATTATTAAAGCCTCACAGCTCCCCTGTGATCTTTGCCACATCTATTCCCCGCAGAGCCTAAGAAGACACCCGCGGGTTGGAACCAGTGCTCTAAATGACAGTTGTTTCCCTGGCAAGTGTCAACAGCTCAGACTGGGAAAGCGGAGGAGGCAGTCACAGGCAAGTCGGCAAGCTGTCGCTCTAGGTCTGCCAGTGACAAATGAATTTCAAGTGGAAGAACGCATCCAGGTGGAATGAGCAGACCATATGTGGACTGAACTCACAAGCAGGCAAGCTGAAAAAGAGATTTACTGATATTAACTTGCACTTTCTAAACTATGTGCAACACCAATAAAAGGAGCCAATAGAATTTTGAACGGGATTGTACAATAGGTTGAATTTGCTTCCCTCAACAATGTGAGGACTCCCTCTCTGAGTGAACTTCTGGAGTACTGCACTGAGACCTGACATCCCTGCCTTAGAAAAAACTTCCGCATCCAACAAAATAAGTATTTCCAGAAAGAAAAACGCTCATAGAAAGAGAGAACTTGCATTTAATTAAAGTCTTCCAAGAGATGCCCAATCATCTTTATGGTAATTTAAGAATTTTTACTGGAAATCTGAAGCAACACGCACAAAATACTGGAGGAACTCAGCAGCTCAGGCAGCACCTTTGAAATTGAATAGATAGCCGATGTTTTGGGCTGAGACCCTGCTTGAGGACTGAAGTGGAAGAGGGAAGATGCCAGAATAAAAAGGTGGGGGGAGGGGGGAAGGGGAAAGGGGGAGGAGGACAATCAACATCGGTAAACAACAGCTGATGACAGGCATTGAACAGCTGATTATTGCCATGGAAAGTCAGTATGATTGTTAAGATCAAATGGGCAAGCACACTTTCAACATCCAAATTCATTTTGGGCACTAGCTAAATGTGGGAAAATAACATCAAGGTAAACTCATCACACTATGTTGATTATGAAACAAAAGCAGATAGGAGAAAAGTATTTTCATTAGTACATGATGTCTCAAATGAATGTAATCAACCCATTCCCGACAACTGAGCAGATATGTCTTCTCTGAGATAGAGGAAATCCACGCTGTCAGATCAATCCAGTTAAAACTAATGGTCAAATAATAATAATGGTCTTATTGTTACCAATTAATAAGATGCAACAATACATAGAGGGTCAATCAACAAGGGGTTACATTTGACATACTTGAGTGGAATTCTATACTCACACGAAGTAGCTTGCCACTTGTCAGACCTTCACAATATGACTCCTCTCAGATGAACTGAATTTAAATAGTACAATTGGGATAGTGATTTAGACTAAATAAGTCTTTTAAGTCCCTAATATAAATGATGGGGAGTCCAGGGAGGGATAGTGCCTCTGGTGAAGAGGCTTGTTGTGTCGAATCCAAGGCAGCTCACCCACTTCTGTTCCCCACCGGACACTCAGCTCTCGCCTGTGGCTCCAAGTAGCTGTTTGCATGTGACAGTGACCACACCCCAGTACACCTCTTCAACAGGTGGGCTAAACCAGGGGAGGGTAGCCAGCAGGCCTCACACCCAGTGAGGTTGCCATGTCTGTCCTAGCTTGCGAAGTCAGCTCCAACAGACTGGGTCAATGAGATCTCCAGTGAGATCCAATGGCCAGGAAGGTGGTTCTGCAACGCTCCAGGGAGCATGACAAGGCACAGAAGTAGTCATGGTCATCCACTGCACCGGGGAAGACCCCAGTTGTGTCGTCTACTTATACCACTGGACCGGGCTTCTGAGGCTGAAAGAGTATAACTGCCCTACTCCAACGACTTTTCTACTTTAAAAACTCTCCCACAAAGGTTTCCTGTCATCATCAGATACCACGGACAACCACCATAAATGATGAGACTTGTAATCATGTCATCAAAGGCATTCCCTTAATTCATCTTTCAGAGATAATGATTCTTTTGTCTTATTTTGTCTGTGCCAACGGAGAAGAACTTGCTGAAAATTGGTAGAACTGACTTGTTATGCTGCACAGACCCGGGCTGTTAATCAGGAACACATGAAATAAAACGAAGCAGATTTTCCTTACTTTAATAAAGTACCTTGAGGGGCCAGTGCAGTGAAGCCTGAACCAATCTGAACCTACGCTTTGTCACCCTTAGGCTCGGGATACTCTATGTGGCTAGGCTTTAGCGGGAGAATCTCATCAACCGGACATGGATATCTTCTCTTCCAGCAGCTATGGATATAAATAATGGACAGGATGAGTTCCTTTCCAACTGGATTGTCCCGAGAAATGAGCTCCAGGCCACAGTCAGGCACTTCTAGCATGCATCTGGAGCTTTCTCCAAGTACTCAAGTACAGTCTATGAGGACCATCTGACTGTGGCCTTGGATATCAGTGGTATCTCGGCGAAGGCTGTAATGCAGGCAACCTGTGGGATGTCATGTATTTCAGAAACTTGGGAATGGTTCTGAAGCTGGGAGGTTAACAGCAAAGTTGCTCCACTCCTTAAGAGTTTCTGTTCTGTACAACTCCTTGACTTTATAAATGGATGTACACTGCTGAGCTTTGAGTCAGTGGGGAGAGAATAAAACCAGTGGGAAAATACTCCTGGAATTCTTTCAGGCAGTTCAGGAAAATATAAATACATTAGCAAAAGAATAGTCAAGTTTTTGGTTGGTAAGAATAGGGACCTGAACCTCAATGCGGGTGTCAGACTCCCGACCTGCCATCACTCACCACAAGTCTGAACTGATTCCACACTCGTGTTCCCAGTATTATTTATTTACCTTCCTTTTCACATCGGTTGTTTAACGTCAGTCTTTATTTGTGTTTAGCTTTTCATAAATTCTGCTGTATTTCTTTATTTTCCTGTAAATGTCTGCAAAAAAAAGAATCTCAAGGTTAATATACAGTAATATAAACGTACAATGACAATAAATTTACTTTGACTTTGACCTTGACCTTGACTTTGGACAGATCGACATTCTCCACGTCCCATTGGAAGGAACAGCAGCAGAAGTCTGGTGTACTCCTGTCAACCTGTCAGGTTGCCGAGGAGCTCCTGAAAGAAACGGAAAGACACAGCCAGCTGGCCGCTCGCTGCTTTAACTCCTTCCATTAATTTCAGCACCGACTTTTCCTGCCCTTTCTTCCTCAGGCTCTGCAAATTGAGCAAATCCCCTGTAATTAACTATCTTTTCTTTTGGAAGTTACCCTGCAGCTGTTTTGCCAGTTAATTAAAGTCCAAGAGCTATTGATTAACGACAATGAAAAAGACTGTGATAGATTTTTTTAACAAGAGGGATAGGAAGTTATTGAAAATCCTCAAAAAAATCAACACTGCTGCAAATAGATTATTAATGGGCTTCAGATTCGAATGCCATTCATGTCCCAGGCTGCACTAGCAACTGTTGCCTCTTCAGTGGTATGGATACTTATTTTTAATTCCCTTTCCGACCATAGTGTAAAGCAGCACTTAGTCACTTAAGCTGTCCTTTCTGTCATTCATGTCATTGTTACACAGTTTAACTTTTATATTCCTTCATATAAATCTCTACTAATTTGTTAATGCTTCAACAGTGAGCTCTCAAAAACATTTACTGATCTATCTTAAGGCCATAAGACAAAAGAGCAGAAGTAGGCCATTTGGCCCATTGAATCTGCTCTGCCATTTCATCGTGGCTGACTCATTTGGTTCCCTAGCCAACTGAATTGACTCCAGTCTCTCACGTTGTTTCTCATTAATCACACAACTCCTCCACCCCATGGACTTTCACTTATTTTGACAATATTTTACACTGTGTTGAAACCCATTATTTAGCAACGGGTGATTTTTAACTGACCTCTTACTCCTTCCTGAAGTAATTCTCAATCCACTAACCCCCCTCCCCCCCCCCCACCCCCCCCCGTCCCTTGTCCACTGCACTACACGTCATGAATGGCGGTGTGATTTTGAAACTGCTTCAGGGGTTGTGTAGTGTACTGAACCAAATAAAAATCTAAATTATTAAGAAATCAGAGCTGAAACTGGTCAGTTGGCCCCCAGCATCTGTTCCCAGCATTCAATCAGATCATAAACGATTCAGTCTTAGCCTCAGTTCCACTTTACTTGTTCCACGTAACACTGGACCCTCCTGGGGAGTCTTTTGTCTTAGCCCTGCCTGACTCAGTCTGCATATCTGTCCAGGGGAAGCATGAAAGATGAAGTTCCTCCTTGCCTCCATCTTAGCAGACTCAATGGTCTGAAAAGCCTAATTCTACACCTGTGGGCCTAATTGGACAACCCCTCATTCTAAAATCACTGGGGCAATACTCTCTCGATATCTGTATAGTAAAAACCCCCTCAGAAACTTATGCATTTCGATAAAAACATCTGATTCTCCCAAATTCTAATGAGTCTAGTCCCACTTTCCTAACGAGTCCATTCTGTCACTTCAGTAATGAACTTCCTCCAACATAAAAATATCTCTTCTTAAATAAAGAAAACAGTATGAATACAGACGTGCTGTCACCATCATTCATCACAGTTGTGTCAAGACTTCTTTTATACTCTTTGCAACAAATTCCAACATTCCGTCAGCATTCCTAATTGTTGTACCAGCTTGCTAACTACACTTCTCATCCACAAAGACACCCATGTCCCTTTTGCTAATCTCCTACCATTTAAACAATGTTCTGCTTAAATATTCCACCTTCTGGGGGATCACCTCACATTCCCCTTGCTCTTTTCCCCACTTAAATTCACCTATCTATGCCAAAATAAGAAAATGCTGGGAACACTCAGCAAGTCAGGCAGCATCCGTGCAGAGATAAATAGTTAACACTTCAAGATGAAGACCCATTATCAAACTTGATTTTTTAAATCTTTCTACATCTCTTTTCAGATCCTTTCTGCCTTTATCATAATTTATTTCTTCACAGCTTTTTATTTGAAAAATTTGGCTGCAATGCTATTGCGGATGTAGATCATAAATAGTTGAGGCTCCAGCACTGATCTCTGTGACACCCTACTAGTTACGGATTGCCAACCTGAAAGTGCTCCATTTACTTAAACTCTCTGTTTTCTGTTAGCCAATCCTCTATTCCTGGTGATAATTTTCTCCCATCTGTTATTCCTGCCTCATAATACTTTATTCAATGCTTTTTGGAATTTTGAAGAAAGATATCTGCATGCTAAAGACAAATTTAAATCCAGGTTTATTATTACATGCACAAGTACATGCATACACAGGTGCAATGAGAAACTTGGAGCAACATCAGATCCAGAACATCATGAGAAAAACATAAATTATACAAGAAAGAACGCAATTAGTAATTGGACTTGCACAGGCAGTTTCAAAAAGGTTGGTTCAAGCAGATTGATGAGAAGTGGCTGTTCTTCAACCTGATGATGTGGGACTTCACTACATTCTTGTTCATTCGTTTAATGCACCAGACATCTCCTAATCCATCATATCCTTTCCGCCATATACAAGGCACAAGTTACTCTCCATTTAACTGGATGAGTGAGGCCCAGATTACAACAGGACTGGGACCGGGATCAACTGGGAAAGTGGGCCAAGGAAAGGCAGAGGGAATTTTATTCGAATAAATGTGAGGTGTTGCGCTTTGGTGAATTAAACTAGGGAAGAATTAACATAACAAATGGTCCAGCCCTGCAAGTTTTTGTAGAACACAGGTGTGCAGTTCCCTGAAAGTGGTGACATAGGTAGGTCAGGTGAATCAGGAGTTTGTAATGCATTGGTTAGGGCATTGGATTCAGGAGACAGAACATCATTTAGCAACTGTGCAAGACCACACTTGGACTATTGTGTGCAGCTTTGGTTTCCCAGCTCTAGGAAGGATAGTACTAAACTGAAAAGGGTGCTATAGGGACTGGAGAATGGATAAGTTAAAGGGGAGACAGCTACACAATGCCGTAAGTGTCATTACTTTATCCAGAATTTCAGAGTTGACAATTATTTGCTCAATAAAGTTCAAAGCTCATAAACGCGGTACATTTTGGTAAGAAGCATAAGTATGTCACTCAGGAAGGTGCAAGTATAGGTGGAATAGGAACAAAGGGATTCTAGAGAATGTATTTGTACACTATCACTTACACTGAATGTATACTGTGTATCAACACTTCTGGAGAAAGTATACAGTACCCCATCACTTATTTAAGTTTGTTTTATTTAATTATTTTACGTAGAGATACTTCACGGAACAGGCCTTTCCAGCCCAATGGGCCACACTGCCCAGCAGCCCACTTATTTAACCCTAGCCTAATCAAAGGACAATTTACAATGACCAATTAACCTACTTGCTGATAGGTCTTTGGAATGTGGGAGAAAACCCACACATTCACAGAGAGGATGTACAAGCTCCTTACAGGCGGCATCAGAATTGAACTCCCAACTCCGACACTTCGAGCTGTAACAGCGTCGTGCTAACCACTACACTACTGGGGCGCCCTACTGTAGTATTTGCTGATGACACCATGTTATTGGCTGAATAAAAGGTGGTGATGAATTGACATATACAGTAGGAGGGAGGCTGAAAATCTGATTGAGTGATGCCACAATAACAACCTCTCACTCAATGTCAGTAAAACCAAAGAGCTGATTATCAACTACAAGAGGAAGAAGCCAGTCTTCATTAGAGGAACTGAGGTGGAGAGGGTTAATAACTTTAAATTCTTTGGCATTAAGGATCAACGTTTCCCTCTCTCTGAAAAGTGTCCGAGGATTTGTCCTGGGACCCGCACGTAACTGTCATTACAAAGGAAGCACAGCAGCGCCTATACTTCATTAGAAGTTTGTGTAGATTCAACATGTCGCCTTGATCCTGACAGCCCTGTCTTTTCAGCCTGTCTGGGCTGGTGTTAAAATTCACTGAACTATGGAGCAGCTAAAGGCTCCAGCGCCCTGGGAAGAGCAGCGAACATCGCGTAGAGCAAGTGAAATCGGCAATCGCCTCTGATCTGGGCCGACATTTACGTACCTCACACTAGGACTTGGCTACTGAGAAGGGCTCAGGACCTAGACCACACCACCCAATGACTTGCTCAAGGCCCAGATTTCGCTGCCCAGCTCAAAGCCACTCTCAAGCTCTTCAAATCAGCTCAGCGTCCAGAGCCATGCTCTCACGCCCAGGCCAGTTGTACAGACATTGAATCTCCTCTGCCACTTCTCCTCCTCTCGGGCCCAAAGTGATCCAACCTCAAGCATCGGAACTTCTCTGCCCAGGCTCCGACTTCCCCTCTCAGTGCCCACTGTGATCCAACCTTGCACCCGAGCCAGTTGTACAGGCATCGAATCTCCTCTGCCACTTCTCCTCCTCTCGGGCCCAAAGTGATCCAACCTCGGGCATCTGAACTTCTCTGCCTGGGCTCCGACTTCCCTCTCAGTGCCCAGTGTGATCCAACCTTGCACCCGGGCCAGTTGTACAGGCATCGAATCTCCTCTGCCCCAAATTCTCCTCTCCAAATGGCTCATTCCATCTGCATCGATTCTGCAACACACCATCTCATGCTCATGCCCCATACTCGATGTTTGCGATGATAATATACCACAATTTACCTCAGAAAAGTTGTTTTTAGTGACGTTCTTTTCTCGGATTTCTTAACTTTTTAACTATCAGTGAGCTGTCGCATGCGTTCGGTAACGCCATCTTAGTTAAGGAAAGCAGTAGAACATACGGAAAGCATTGGCTGTGTAATGAAAGAATGAAAGCGGTTGCATGTTTAATTCTCGTAAATATTTTTTATTATGAATAAAGTTTATTTTTATATTTAAAATATTGTCTTCTTTTGCACATTGTTGTTTGCCGGACTTTCTGTTTATGTACAATTTTTCATAAATTCTATTTTATTTATTTTTTTAATGTATTTGCCTTCAAGGTGGTGAAACTTGAGGTAGTATATGGTAACATTGAATCATCCAACACTAACCTTTAAAAAAGTAAAGCAAACACCCAATTGCAGAGGGATATGATTACAAAATGGGGAAGTTATAATCAAAGTTCAAAGTAAATTTATTATCAAATTACACGTTAGTCATCATATACAACCCTGAGATTCATTTTTCTGTGGGTATTCACAATCCCCAAGAGGACAAATAATCAACAGAACTGTTCACATACAAAAAGAAAAGAAAGGAAATAATAATAATAAATAAACAAGCAATAAATATTGAGAACTTGAGATGAAGAGTCCTTAAAAGTAGGTGCATGGGTTGTGGGAACAATTCAGTGATGGGCTGAATGTAATTGAGTGAAGTTATCCCCCGCCCCCCCTCCCGGTTCGAGAGCCTAGTGGTTGAGGAGTAATAACAGCTCCTGAACTTGTTGGACCCTTGCCACTTGTGATCTCTTGATGAGAAGTGGCTCATTTATCTCCTGTTTCCTCCTCCTGAAGTCAATAATCATCCCCTAGGTCTTGTGACATTGAGTGACAGGTTTTTGTTGTGGCACCACTCAAGCCAGATTTTCAATCTCCCTCCCGGTGCTGATTCGTCACCACCTTTGAATCGGCCGGTGACGGTGGCGTCATCAGCAAGCTTAAACATAACGCTGTAGCTGTGCCTAACCACACAGTCATACGTGTAAAGTGAATAGAGCAGGGGGCGACAAGTACAGAGACTTGTGGTGCACACCTTACATCAATCCTCGGTTAGGCCAAATTCAAAAACGGTGCAGTTCTGGTCACTGTGTGGAAGACGCAGGAAGAGCTACAAAGATTAAACCAGGCATGCAAAAGGAATAAATATCTGGAATGGAAGAAGAGAATGGCTCACTTTTCTCTTGAAGCCATCAGGTGAACTTACAGAGACCTTTAAAGCTGTGAAGGGTTATGCCACCAAGAATGTTCCCACTTTAGGGAAGACACACTGTGAAATCCAGCAGATGATTCAAAATAAATGTTCCTCCCCAACGAATGGAGAGAATGAAGACCCAGTTCAGGAACACCCAGCAGCTCAGAAACAGCTTCTTCCCCTCTGCCATCTGATTCCTAAATGGACATTGAACCCTTGGACACTACCTCACTTTCTTAATATATATTATTTCTGGTTTTTGCACAATTTTTAATCTATTCAATATATGTATAGTGTAATTTAATTATTTATTTTTTATTATTTTATTTTGATTTTTTTCTTTTATATTGAATTGAACTGCTGCTGCAGTTAACAAATTTGACGACACATGCCGGTGATAATAAACCTGATTCTGATTCTGATAAAAGCAAGGATGTAATGTTGAGACTTTATCAAGGACCGGTGAGGCCTCACTTGGGTATTGTGAGCAATTTTGGGCCCCTTATCTTAGAAAGGATATGCTGAAACTGGAGGATCATGAAAATGATTCCAGGATTGAATGGCTTGTCATATGAAGAGCTTTTGATGGTTCGGGGCTTGTATTCACTGGAATTCAGAAGAATTAGGGGTGATCTAATTAAAACCTATCGAATGCTAAAAGGTCTTGATATAATGGACAAGGAGAGGATGTTTCCTATGGTGGGAGAGTCTAAGACCAGAGGACACAGCCTCAGAATAGAGGGGTGTCCTTTTAGAACAGAGATGAGGAGGAATTTCTTTAGCCAGAGGACAGTGAATCTGTGGAATTCTTTGCCACAGGCAGCTGTGGAGGCCAAGTCTTTGTGTATATTTAAGGCAGAAGTTGATAGTTTCTTAATTGGTCAGGTCGTGAAGGGATACAGGGAGAAGGTGGGAGCTTGGGGCTGAGAGGAAAATTGGATCAGCCATGGTGAAATGGCAGAGCAGACTCAATGGGCCAAATGGCCTAATTCTGCTCCTATATCTTATGATCTTATAGTGGGGTACCTTGATGATGGATGCTGCTTTCTTGTGGCAGTGCTCTTTGTAGATGTGCTCTATAGTGGGGACTGTTTTTCCTGTGATGAACTGTGCTCTGTCTCTAGGCTTTTCTGTTCTTGGGCACTGGTGTTTCCATACCAGTCGGTTTTATTTCCACCGTGCATATATAGAAGTTTGTCAAAGTATTAGATGACATGCCAAATCTGCGCAAACCTGTAAGAAAATGGACACACTGCTGTGCTTTCTTTAAAATAGCACTTGTGTGCTGGTCCCAGGACAGACCTTCTGATATGATAACACGCAGGAGTTTAAAGTTACTGACTCTGTCCATCTCTGATCCCCATGGACCCCCTATTTCTTCCTCCTGTAGGTTTGAGTGGAGTGCTAATGCTGATATTGACTGGCTGGGCCAAATGAGCTCTTTATGTGTCATACATTCTATGTAATGTAATCCATTGGCTCTAAGATGAATGATAGGGTCAGTAATAAGCTATACATATTGGACAACACTTAATGCTCATAGTGTGAGATTTTAAGGAGCTGGTGTATTCAGTTGCAGCAGCTGCAGACACTTCAGAACAAACTACAGTAACTCCATTCATGAAAGCTCTGTTTAAAACACATTAAACTGTTTGTAAACCTTATTAGGCAGAATTTCTTTAAACAATATACTGTTATAGAAAGCAGTGAGACAACATTGACTGTTTTACATTTCAATCAGAAGCCCTTTTCTTCCAAATTTTCAGTTGGGACTCACCATTGTGAAACCATTATAACACTCTTTCAAAATTCATTGACTTTATTTTAATGAATAATTCATTTGTTTAGGAAATGTGGACACTTTACAAGATTTTTGAGAGAGAAAGGGAAGAGACATTTTTTGTGCAAAGAATCCCAGGATTGAAGCACCATGCCTATGTTTAGCAGCAAAAAATGCTTAAAACATCCTCATAAGTAGCACAATGCTGTTTTAAAAAAAAGATTTGCTTGCAAAGTGTCAATGCTTTAAGGCAGCAAATGTCACACACCGTTCAATAGAAATCTAAACAAAAGGGAAGTAACTTGAAAGTTAGAAATGCATCTTCCCAGAGGTCGAGAGTCTATAATAATACCAAGTGATAAAGTAGCACACTGATTGACACAATAGAGGCTGCAGATTCTAGAAATCTGAATCAATATACATAAAGTGCTTTATGAACGGTCGACATTTTGGGCCAGGACTCTTCATCAAGGTCTTACATTAATCTTCCATAAAAAGCACACAATTAATACAATTAATAGAATTTAAAGAGCTGGAAGTTCAGCCCACTTCCTTCTCTACGGCAATGGTAGAATTACAGTAGATTCAGATCTAGTGAGGGAACAATACACCAGAATATCAGCCCCTTGGCCCACGATGTTGTGCTGACCCTTAACCTATTCTAAGATCAATCTACCCTGTCCCTCCCATATAGCCCTCCATTTTTCTATCCTCCATGTGCCTATTAAGAGTTAAATGCCCCTAATGTATCTGCCTCTACCACCACCCCTGACAGGGCATTCCAAACTTTCATTACTCTGTCAAAAAACACTTACCTCTTACATCACCCCCATACCCTCCTCCAACTGACCTTAAAAGTATGCCCCCTCGTATTAGTCATTGCCAAACTGGGAAAAAGCTGTCCACTCAACTGATGTCTCTTATCTTTCACACCTTAATCAAGTCACCTCTATATAAATATTAACAATTTATTACATTGAAATTGGATGCAAAAATATATATGGGTGGGAGGGTGATGGTGATTAACTCAGGATATAATCATTAGGAAAGATGGGGCAGCAGTGCTCACAATGTGGTTCTCCCTATATGCAGACCCCTCTGTTCAGCCACAGGGGTGACCCTGGACTTCCAGTCCCTTGTCAAATTAGTCAACTCCCTCTCTAAACACCGTGCCTTCCAGATTCCTACACTGTTCAAACTACTTAAATGTAAACTTGGGGAAAACAGCACCTCTTCTTCAAGTGAGGCACATCACACACACCAAGATTTAACAATAAATTCAGCAGTTTTAGATAATCAACCAATCCGATTTGTGCCGGGTCTGACCACTCTGATATAAGTTTATCAACCTGCAACATTAGTTCAGTCCTCTCTCCGCATAGCTGCCTAACCTGCTGGGTATTTTCAACATTGTCATTTATTTCAGCTTTCCAGCAACTGGAGTGATTTCTATTGAGAACTCAAAATGCTGGCAGAACTCAGCAGGCCAGACAGCATCTGTGGGAGGAGGTAGTGATGACGTTTCGGGCCAAAACCCTTCATCAGGAGTGAAGTAACATGGGATGGTCAAGGGGGGATAAGAAGTGGGGGGAGGGATAAAGTAGAGAGCTAGGAAGTGATAGGCTGGAGGGAAATGGGCTAGGGGGAAGGTGGAGAATTATGGGAAATAAAAGAGAAAGAAAGGTAGGGCTGGGGGGAGATTATAGTGAGGGGGAAAAAAGAGAGAGAGAACCAGACTGAAATAATAGATAGGGATGGGGGTAAAGGGGGGCAGGGGTATCAACAGAGGTCTGTGAGTTGGATGTTCATGCCGGCAGGCAGGAGGCTACCTAGGAGGGAGATAAGGTATTGCTCCATCGACCTACGTGTGGCCTCGTCTTGACGGTAGAGGAGGCCATTAAAAGATGTTCATGCCGGATACCCCTGCCCCCCCTTACCCCCATCCCTATCTATTATTTTAGTCTGGTTCTCTTTCTCTCTCTTTTTCCCCCTTCACTATTATCTCCCCCCAGCCCTACCTTTCTTTCTCTTTTATTTCCCATAATTCTCCACCTTCCCCCTAGCCCATTTCCCTCCAGCCTATCACTTCCCAGCTCTCTACTTCATCCCTCCCCCATTTCTTATCCCCCCCTCGACCATCCCATGTTACTTCACTCCTGATGAAGGGTTTCGGCCCGAAACGTCGTCACTACCTCCTCCCATAGATGCTGTCTGGCCTGCTGAGTTCTGCCAGCATTTTGTGTTTTTATTTATTTCCAGCATCTGCAGATTCACTCGTGTTTCCTTTGATTTCTATTGAGTATTTTTCTCTCTATTTTCACTCATCTCCTGCTGACAGATCAACATCAGTTAACAAACCTTGGGCACCAATACCTGATTGATCTTTTATTTTCACTTGTTGTCTACCCTATCATGAGCATTTATTTCGTCCTCCTGCCTTTACCCCGTCTCTGTATCTTCAATCATGCTTGTTTTCTAACTCTTCCTGATTCCAACGAAAGATCAGTAACCCAAACCATTAACGCCATCTCTTTCCCTGCAGATGCTGGGTATTTCTAGCACTGTCTGTTTTATTTCAGCAGATTTGGGAAAGGTAGTGGTGGACAGGAGACACTAACATCACAATGTCATAGATGCATGGAGCACGAAATGGGCTCTTCAGCCCACTGAATCAGTCCTGATTATCAACCACCCGTTTGCACTAATCCCACTTTATTCTCCCCACAATCCCAGCAATTGGCCAGTTTTTACCACCACCTACATGAAAGGCAATTTCCAGTGGCCAAGTAGTACAGGAGTGATTTCAAACCATGCGGAAGTATTTACATGCAGTGTTAGGTGCAATGCGATTCCTTCATCATATGGGGCAATGAAAGATATACAAATACTGAGCAACAAAGGAATGAAGGACAACTCCATCTCAAAGGAGAGGCAGTGGTTTCCCCATCCTTGGAACCACATGTATGTACGTGTGTCTAAGAAACTGTAGACTTAACTTATCCTCAGAATAAGGAAGGTGGGATTCCGTCCAATCTGTGCTTGTCCTGAGAAGGTGCTAAATGATTGGTCGTAGAGTAGTTTAAAAAGTCGGCACATCATGGGCTATACTGTTCTATGTTGCCATGGTCATAATAGTGTGGGGAAGGAAAACTAGGAATTTGCCCCAATGATGATGAAAGAGCAGCAGCAACATTTGTCCAAGTCCAATGTGTATAGACACATGGACACAGTGTGACTGAAGTATCGATGCCCTCACCACTCCATGTAAAACAAGGATAATCCGGTACCCAGCTGTTAGGAATTCCTGCTGTTTCAGCGACATTAGTCCAGAATGTGGGCCTAGGTTCGCTCTTTGACCAGGGCATGTCACTGGAGTTGCGATTGGATCCAGAACGTAAGGGTCAGGAACAAGGGCCGGTTTAGATAGATAGATAGATAGATAGATAGATAGATACTTTATTCATCCCCATGGGGAAATTCAACTTTTTTCCAATGTCCCATACACTTGTTGTAGCAAAGTCTAAGGTTTACAGCTGGAACCAGGGTCTGAGTGCTTGTATCTTTCCTGCGCAATCTAAATTCAGCAGGAAATTAACCTAAAGGAAAAGTGAAATGAAAGTGTGTTTGGGTATCATTCCTAAGTACATGTTTGTAATTCCTAATAAAGCATATTCCTAATACATGTGTAACGCTTGGGGCTAACAGCATGTGTTTGTCTAGGGGAAAAGCCACCCACCTACCCAAATCGTGTCTTCCGTTTGCACAGACACGGTGTAATGCACACTGGAACAAACTCACACATACAATATCAGACAGCACACAATGTACATTTTACAGATTACACTTCATAATTCTTACTAGAACTAGGTAATTAATAGCAATACGATATTAAAAAAAAAGAAAAAGGCATCAAAACTTATCAAAGTTCAACCGTTGGAGCTCAATTATTGAAGCCTTCCATCCCCATTTGATCTTCTCCAACCTCCTCAACCCGCCGCCCGGGACCAACCTCGGTGGTCGGCCAGAGCACATCCAGCACGTCCTTCCTCTTTGGTTCTCCTCCCGAAAATCCCGCCACTGACCTCAAGTTCCCACACATACAGATAGAACAACATCGCTTCCATTGGTTAGTTCCTCTGTTATCAATAATTATAACCCAAACATTCCAACTAAACAGAGCATTACCTCATCAGTTACATGCACAGAAGCCATTTCATTAATATGCTACAGAGAAGCCATTTTATATATGCAGTGAACAGTTAACATTACAGTAAATAATCTGAGAACCCTACACATGTGAATGTATATGGTGATCCTTGAAATAAGAGTGGAGTCTGGAAAATCTGATGGATTATTGGAGATTTATAGGGTAGTGGTTATTGGACTGTGAAACTTCATTGCCTTTGCTTTAGTAGTCAGTCATAGATCTCTTTCATTCCTGTGATTTACGCTCAGAGATATTGGCTTAAGTACAATGTTGTTTAATTGGTGGTAAGTAACTCACCTCTGATTCTTATTCTTGTGGATTCACTCAGCTAGTCCAGGACTGAGCCCAACAATCCCAAATGATACCAATTCAGTACTGAGGGAGTGGGCTTCACTGTCAAATGATATTTTGTACTCAGGGCCTGTGCTATTTTTCCCTGTAAGATCCACGGTACTCCCTGTTAGAATTCTGACTGTAACTCTATGTTCAAATTGAGTATCTCAGCATTTAGTCAAATCAAAGCATATACCAGTAAGAAGAAAGAAACAGCCAGATTATCAAGAATAAGAGGTACTGGGATAAAGAAGTATGGGTGTGCAAGAACAAAGCTGAGTCTGTGCATTATTTCTGCAATTTGATAACTAATAAATTACTGTAGTTAATCTCATAGTTTAATATTTGACATATTAAAGTATATAACCTTAACAGCCACTTGCCACAAAGTAAAGCACATTTACAATCTTCAATGTTTTAAAAAGTAAA
This sequence comes from Hemitrygon akajei, assembly GCF_048418815.1. Lineage (NCBI taxonomy): Eukaryota > Metazoa > Chordata > Chondrichthyes > Myliobatiformes > Dasyatidae > Hemitrygon > Hemitrygon akajei. The sequence continues at coordinate 141,588,726 of NC_133128.1, read as the reverse complement.
CCAATGTTTTTAAAAAGTAGGGAGATGTTATTATGTGCAATTAATTAATAGATGTTTGGAGTTCTGCTTTAAAAAAAAGCGAATGGACAATATTGTCTCAAATAATTTCTTTTTTGGCATTGCTGAAGACAGCCTGTGGCTCAGCATTTTGTTTATAAGTTGATCACATGGTTAGGATCTGGATCAACTGATCTCTGTTAGAGGTTGGAACTTCATTTTGTGTTTGGAAGACCATAGAACATGAATGAGATTTGATGGGACAAATGTAGGTGTGTTCACTTGGTGGAGTTCCCATGCATGTGTTGCCTCTGGTCATCCTTGACCAGGAATTTGTGAGGAGGTATCAAGGTCTTGACAAGTTGCTGAAATTTATGTTGCAACTATATACGCAATAACGTGGATCACTGCTCCTATAACACAGGCAGTCCAACACTTCTGACTCTAGATCATCCTTCTCAAAGCAAGGTCAGCATCACTGTAAGGAGATGTCCACTGCTTTATAGCATTTTGTAAGTTGTTCTGTGGATTCAGAGGAAGATGTGCATATATTTTTAAGTATATATTTAAATGTAGAAGGTAAGATGTCCTTAAATGAAAGCTGCCGACTGGCACATTCATCTGCAGGAGGGACACTGAAAATTGGTGCTGTCACCACATAGACTCTGTGGGAAGGACCAGGGACTTGTGTAGTAGCCTCTCAGATGTTTCACAGGTGCATTACCTAATGAGTGGCATTGACACATCAAGTGTATTGAACTGATAGTACAGTGAATATACTAATTATATTTGCTTTGTGTGTATTATGAATAAACTATATCATTTATTTGTTTTTATTCTCATGTTGTTCTCCTTTTAGACTGTTGCTTCAGAATTGTGGCTCAGATGTCTAATGTAAACACCCTGCCATGTAGCCTAAATTAAAACTGAATCAATGATCACCCTTAATGGTGCTATCCTAAATCTTTCTTCCCCCACAAATTAGTCACTGGGTCATAAAGTCATGCACTTCGGAGACAGGACCATTTGCCCACTGTGTCCATGTTGAACAAGAAATATCTATCTATTCTAATGGAAAAATCTGGAACATATCCCTCGTGCCCAAACATACACTCAGTGGCCGCTTTATTACTACGACTGTACGTTAATGCAAATATCTAATCAGTCAATCATGTGACAGCATAAAAGCACATAGACTTGATTGAGATGTTCATTTATTGTTCAGACCAAACATCAGGATGGGGAAGAAATATGACTGAAGTGACTTTGACTGTGCAATGATTGTTGGTGCCAGATGGGGTGGTTTAAGTATTGCAGAAAGTACTAATCTTTCGGGATCCTCATGCATAACAGTCTCTGGAGTTTACAGAGAATGGTGCGAGATATGAAAATCATCAATGAGCAGCTGTTTTGTGGGCAAAAATGCCTTGTTAATGAGCGAGGTCAGAGGAGAATGGCCAGACTGTTTCAAGCTATCTGGAAGGCAACAGTAACTCTAGTAACCATGCGTTACAACAGTGGTGTTCAGAAGAGCATCTCTGAATGCACAGCAAATTGAACCGTGAAATGCATGTGATAAGTGGCAGAAGACCACAAACATACACTTAGTGGCCACTTTATTAGGTACAGGAGGTACCTAACAAAGAGGCTACCAAGTATATACCCGTGGTTTGAGAGCAACGCCTTATTCAAAACTGCAATGACTCATTTTAAATGTAATGTCCACAAAATTAAATAGTTTCTAAATTGCTTTAATAATTTTCTGTTCTTAATGCTACTTTTGGCAGCTTCCACCTGAAACAGATCATTAGTTCTTGGTATTGTAATTGCTCACATTGATTCTGGCTTTTACGAACAAAAGTGTAATTTTTTGATAGTACAATATTAAAACATCTATGCTGGCTTTAGACAGTCAAGTTGTTATGTTGCTAGCTCACAATTTGCAAGTGTGATTTAGAAAATTTTCACTACACTGAAATTGTTGTTTTCAATTAATAGGGAGTTTGGGTTTCCAATGTTCAAAAGCTATTTGTAACAATAAATCTGTTTGCTAGAATCTCATCCCAGAGCTTGTTGTGGGCAACTCAATTATTACAACAGAGATTACAGTTCCAATGCAACAGAACCATGCCAGCCTCCATTATGATCAAATAAACAGACATATAGAATCAGATTCAGGCTTATTATCACAGTCTTGTATGATGTGAAATTTGTTGTTTTGTGGCAGCAGTATAGTGCGAGATATAAAAATTACTATAAATTACAAAATAAATAATTAGTGCAAAATAAGGGATAACCGGGAATGGCATGAGTTCATGAACTGTACAGATTGGAAGGTGGAGGGGAAGAAGCTGTTTCTGAAAAGTTGAGTTTGGGTCTTCAGGCACTTGTACCTCCTCCCTGATGGTGGTATTGAGAATATCCTGGATGCTGATGGTCTGTAGTAACGGATATTGCATTCCTGAAAGTGTCCTCAATGGTGGGGAGGTTTGTGACCATTATGGAACTGGCTGAGTTTACAACCCCCTTGCAATCCTGTGCATTGGAGCCTCCATTGGCTGCGATGCAACCAGTCAAATGCTCTTCGTACATTTGTAGAAAACTTGCAAGTCTTTGGTGATGTACCAAATCTCCTCAGACTCGAACCAAGTAGCACACTGGCATCTCTTCTTTGTGATTGAGAAAAGGTCATCTTGCAGATGTGGAATTCTAAGAAATGCTGGGTGTTGGAAAGTATAGTTTGTCAACCACAAAAATTGAGCTCTACAGAGAGAAGGGTGCAAAGACATTGCTTAACAGAGAATGGGAAAAAAGACTTGCATTTATAAATCACTTCACAGTTGCTGGGTGCCACAGTAGCACAAACGTTAGCACAACACTATTACAGCTCAAGGTGGAGTTCAGAGTTCAATTCCGGCACTGTCTGTAGCTTCTCCCTGTGATCTCCTGGATTCTTTCCAGGTGCTCCAGTTTCCTCCCACAGTCCAAAGACTGTTAATTGGTTAATTGGTTGTTGTAAATTAACCTATGATTACACTGGGGTTAAAGAAGTGGGCTGCTGGGCAGCACCACTGGCCGGGCCAGAGAGCCTGTTCCGCACTGTATCTCTAAATAAAATGAAAATAAATCTGAAATGTATTGTTACGAATGTGCCACAACTCTGAGGGGCCGAAGGATACAAAGTAGCCCCCTCCTTTTTGAGAATCGCAAGATCGCTATTAATTCGGGTCTGGGACCCAGGAAATGAGAGAGAGACGTCCAGAATACACAAGTTTTGGAATGTGTCCTGGCCTCAGCAAGGCGGAACCATTGATAACGGCTGTTGTCTCTTGGAGACGGAATTGTGTATTGAGTACTGTACTATTCATTGAAGCCCTCAGGGGGTGACCAGAGTGGGCTGGTTGAGGGATTGCATCATCCCAACCTGATTGACATCTGAGACCCCGTGAGTAAGGATAAAAGAGGGTCTGGGGAACAACCCCTTTAGACACACCAGGAGAAATGCTAGAAATCCCGTGACAGCGTTTAATACCGTCAGCCGGTGGGGCTCGCGTGCGTCCTTTTCCCTTGCCTGGGGAATTGGCGGGATCACCACGGAAGAACGGCTTAGCTAAAGAAGAGGCCACATCAACGAAACACCAAGGATCGAAATCATAAAAAGGAAAAGCTGGCAAGTTTCTAAAATCTCTCTCTTGACTCCAACCAAAGGCTGCAGCCTGAATGAACTGGAGTGACTTTTATATTTCCATCGGACAATACATTATCCCCTAGACAACGATAGAGCTATTTCTTATTGATTATTATTATACCCACGCTTTTAGATGTAGTATTGACGACGTATATTATCTGTATGTTTGCATTGATATTATTTTTGTGTATTTTTATCAATAAATACTGTTAAAAATAGTACCATCAGACTTCAACGGACCTCCCTATCTTTGCTGGTAAGTGACCCAGTTACGGGGTACGTAACAGTAGCAAGTATTGACAAAACAATGTGATAGCCACAGATAATCTACTTTAAATGATAATGTTACCAGAAATTGGAATTGAAATTGAAATTTGTTCATTATTGTCGCATATATTGGGATAGAATGAAAATCTTGTCTATTGCTCATCCAGATCAAATCCTTACACGGTGCATTGGGGTAGAACAAAGTAAAACGATAAAACGCCGAACAAAGTGTAACAGCTACAGAAAAAGCACAGTTGCAAGATCATAACAAGGTCAAGAGTCCACCTTATCATTCTGGGGGACCATTCAATAGTCTTATACCAGCAGGATAGAAACTGTCTTTGAACCTGGTTATTATGTGTTTTTCAGGCTTTTGTATCATCTGCTCAATGGAAGTAGAGGAGAGACTATCTGGGCTAGGTGTTATCTTTGATTATCCTGGCTGCTTTACTGAAGTAGCAAGAAGTATAGATAGAGTCTATAGAAGGGAGACGTTCCTGTGATGGTGGTGAGCTGGGTCCACAATACTTCCTTGTGCAATTGACTCCTGGATTTCCTCACTTGGAGACCTCAGTCAGTTCAGATTGGCAATAACATCTCCTCCACGATCTCCATCAGCACAGATGTATCACTGGGCTGTGTGCTTAGCCCCTGCTCTACTCACTTATGGCTGTGAGGCTAAGAGCAGCCCTAATGCCATCCAAGTTCGCTGGTGACACCACTGCCTTAGGCTGAAACAAAGGTGGTGACGAATCACCATGTAGAAGGAAGATTGAAAATCTAGCAGAGTGGTGTCCTAACAACAACATCTCACTCAATGTCAGCAAGACCAAGCAACTGATTATAAACTGCAGGATAGGGAACCAGAGGTCCATGGCCCAGTCCTCATTGGAGGATCAGAAATAGAGAGTTAGCAACTTTAAATTCCTGGATGCTACTAATTCAGAAGACCTGTCCTGGACCCAGCACGTAAGTACAATTGTGAAAAAAAGCACATCAGTGTCTCTATTTCCTCAGGAGTTTGCAGAGGTTTGGTACGACATCTAAAGTTGACAAACTTCTACAGGTGTATACTGGAGTGTATATTGACTGGCTGCATCACAGCCTAATATGCAAACACCAATGTCTTTGAACAGAAAATCGTACAGAAAGTAGTGGATTCAGCCCAGAACATTACAGGTAAAGCCCTCCCAACCATTGAGCTCATCTACATGAAATGCTGCTGTAGGAAAGCAGCATCCACCATCAGAGATTCCCACCACCCAGGTTATGCTCTTTTCTTGTTGCTGCCATCAGGTAGAAGACACAAGAGCCTCAGGACTCACACCATCAGGATCAAGAACAGTTATTATCCCTCAACCATCAGGCTCTTGAACAAAAGGGGATAATTACACTCAACTTCACTACCCATCATTGAAATGTTCCCAGAACCAATTATCTCACTTTCAAGGACACTTTATCTCATGTTCTCATTATTTATTGCTACTTATTTATATTTGCATTTGCACGATTTGTTGTCTTCTGCACTCTGGTTGATCTTTTATTGATCCTGTTATAGTTACTAATCTATAGATTTGCTGAGTAAGCCCACAGGAAAATGAATCTCAGGGTTATATATTGTGACATATATGTATTTTGATAATAAAACATACTTTGAACTCTCTGCAGTTGCCACACCAAGCTTCTGTGCATTCAGTTAGAATGCTTTCTATGATGCATTGATAACAACATGTCAAATTTCTTTAACATCCTGAGGAAGTAGAGCCATTGGTAAACTTTCTTGACCATGATGTCTAATGGTTGGACCAGGACATGGTAGTAGTGATGTTCACTCCTAGGAACACCCAGCAATCTCAACCTCAACACCATTCATGAAGACAGGGGCGTATGCACTGTCTCTCTTCTTGAAGTCAATGACCAGCTCTTTTGTTTCATGACACTGAGGAAAAGGTTGTCATCATGACACCATGTCACTAGTCTCTCTCTCTTTCTTGTACTCCAACACATTGTTATTTTAGATCATTGCCCACTATGGTGATATCATTTGCAAATTTGTAGATGAAGTCAAATCTGACAATACAGTCATGCAAGTACAGGGAGTGAAATAGGGAGCTGTGGTCGCAACCTTGAGGAGCACCAGTTTAGAATAATGGTTTCTCCGCTCTTCCTCCTATTTCAAGATCTTTAACATCTTCCCGAGCATATGAGGTTTCAGTTTTAACATCTCATTTTAAAGATAGCAGCAGGAAGAACACAGCATCGATCCAGTGGATGTCACTGATGAGGAACTCCAGAATACAATAACATTCACATATACTCCTTAATGTTTTTACATACTAATTGCTTATTTCACACACTCAAGATTCATTGTATACTTTTTCTAATTTTTAATTAGTTTTACTGATTAAGAAATTCACTTCTGCTTGCTAGAACTTTGATGCTTCAACCACTGTGTAAATGTTCTATCAGATTTCACATCAGTAACCTGAAATTTACTTCCTGTACTATAAGAGCTGTTTGATGTCACAGTGACACTATACTGGGAACTCATGTAAGATTCCCCAAATCTACCATTGATTTAAAAGGTTTCAAAGGTTTCATGATAGTTTAAGCAGAGCAAATTTTATCACATATACTTAGACACGTACAGAAACGATACTATTAGGTGTGTATTGCAGCCTGTCGTTAAAAAAAACTATAATCCAAAAGCGGTCAGTTAACTTGTTGCAGAGACGTGATTGAACTCGGAATCTGCCCCGTCTACCTGATTCAGTTTTGCTTTGTATAAGACCTCTGAAGTATATTTTTACGATCCACAATGCAGAGAAATGGTGAACCAGTGCCTCAAGCCAGCCTGCCAGTATTCTTTTATTTCATGCTTTTCCCCCCATTTAAAAAACCTTCTTAGAGAGTTATGCAGTTGAGCCTCGGGCTGTATTTTTTTTTATTTACTTCACATGGCCTATGAACCAGACTTCTAGTATTGGTGTTTAAAATTAGATGAGTTGATGTAAATGAGTAGCCAATACATGACAATGAATCTAATAGCTATGAAACCATATAACAACATTAGTGATAATAAATTTGATTCTGATCAGAAGCTTATAGCTTTATGCTACACTCCAGACTTGAGTTGAAAACTCAGAGCACATAAGAGAATTGGACTTTAAGAGTGCTGCAGTGTTCCAGGTGCTATCCTTTGGGAGGGCTGTCAAAACAAGAGCCAGTGTCTTCCTGTAGGAATGACTAGGATCCAATGGCATAATTTCAAAGACAAATAGACAAATTATCCCAGATCTCCTGGCCAATATTTATCTCTCAGAAACATTAAAAACAGATTATCTGGTCATTATCACTTTGCTATTTGTGGGAACTTGCTGTACATCAATTGGCCATCATGCTTCCTATAATAAAAATGACTATGCATCACTACATGTGGAGCACTTTGGAATGACCAAAATCTATCAAAATCAAAATGTAAATGTAAGCGCATCTTTATAAAAGACCTCACCAAAACTTGGCAATACAAGCCAAGCTACATTTCTTGAAGATATTATCTAATGAATTAAGTCTGCCTAAGTTTATGTTTCTGCAACCAATACTATTATAAACGAATTGTTTTATCTGCAGGATGGAGATTGTTATTTCCCAGCAGAAAGGAAACAGCGCCCTCTACAGGCTGCTGACAAAGGGTGCAAAAGAGAGAAATGTTTTCCTGTAACCTTATTCTTTTTATAACCTAATTAAAAATATGAAAGTGTGTTTGTGTATGTAAAACCTTATAAGCAGAACTAATATTGGGAGAGCAGCTGCTAGATATTTTATTGACTCCTCTTTTCCTTCTTAAAGCCTCCTTTCTAAATTGAAACCTGATCAAATGTCATATACTGTCGATGCATACTGCATTCTGTGCATGTGTTTGAATCAGGTTGTCATTAATAGCTTACTACAGACTAGACAACATGATAGAATCGTTCAAGCTTCCACCAGTTTCCTGTTTCCTATTTCAACAAAACCTGACCATTTGTAAATCATTTTAATCCCATTTCTTGTTGAAGTCTTAGAATTTTAAAAATCCAGTTGCTAAGCTATTCTCTCTATAAATGCTGCCTGATCTGCCGAGTCTTCCAGCACTTACTTTTTTTAAATCTCAAAATTACAGAGACAAATTAAATCTTTCTAGTTAATCCCTATCAATCTAGTTAATACTTTCCAGATCCTCTCATGGTGACTTGGAAATATGTCACCATTTCTTCATCTTCATTCAGACTGAATTCTGGAATTCCTGATCCAGGGAGCATCTTCACATGAAGAACTACCAGAGGTTCGAAATGTGACTCTGCACTGTCTTCCCAAAGACAACCAAGAATGGCACATCTTACTAGTGATGCCTCATGCTTCCCTTCTCTTTAATATACTGTATGTATTGGTGTAATCAAAGTCTTCCACCATAATCACTGCTGTATTTGGAGACTTCTAACTTCTAGCAGAAGTTCTCCTCTAGCGTCCTAATGTTAAAATTGTACAAGGCATTGGTAAGGCCAAATTTGGAATATTGTGTACAGTTCTGGTCACCGAATTATAGGAAAGATATCAATAAATTAGAGAGAGTGCAGAGACGATTTACTAGGATGTTACCTGGGTTTCAGCACTTAAGTTACAGAGAAAGGTTGAACAAGTTAGGTCTCTATTCATTGGAGCGTAGAAGGTTGAGGGGGGATTTGATCGAGGTATTTAAAATGTTGAGGGGGATAGATAGAGTTGACGTGAATAGGCTGTTTCCATTGAGAGTAGGGGAGATTCAAACAAGAGGACATGATTTGAGAGTTAGGGGGCAAAAGTTTAAGGGAAACACGAGGGGGTATTTCTTTACTCAGAGAGTGATAGCTGTGTGGAATGAGCTTCCTGTAGAAGTAGTAGAGGCCAGTTCAGTTGTGTCATTTAAGGTAAAATTGGATAGGTATATGGACAGGAAAGGAGTGGAGGGTTATGGGTTATGTTATATGCGGGTAGGTGGGACTAGGTGAGATTAAGAGTTCGGCACGGACTAGGAGGGCCGGAATGGCCTGTTTCCGTGCTGTGATTGTTATATGGTTATATATGGACAACATAGAGCTCTTTTGTTTAACTCCAATCAAATGAATTCTGTCCATTTTCTCCTTTCAGCACTATTATATCTTCCTCAAGCAGTGTTACCACCCTGGACTTCTTTTTTTCAAAAAAACTTTTGTTTTCTAACCGGGAATTTTAAGTGTCCTGTCTCAATCACTATATTTACTCTATTAAGCCTTTCTCTTGTACAATTCTACCAACTCATCCAACTTCAGTTTCTTGGATCAGATTCTAACTCAATATATTGTATCTAGGTCCTGCACATGATCTCAAGAGGCTGTTGAGGAATACTGCTTTTTTTTAAATCACTGGCGCCAGCTCAGAAACATCTCTTCAACTATAATTTGCAACAGACTTCAGCCGAAAGAATAAGCTGCAAAAGATGCAAGTTCCTGGACTATCCATCTATTTTTGTTGACATCAAATAAAATGAAAGTGTCATTCATTTGCTGTCTTTTTGTCTTAAGCAATAAATATTAAGACAAAGTTGGTATTCTCATTTTAATAATGCATTCATCACAGAATTGCCAATATTTGTAATTGACTTTAATCCACAATTCACTTTAGAGATAAAGAGTCAAAGACTTCTTCAGCACAAAAGATGACCCTGGTCTGTCATGCTCATGCTGACCATCTTTACCAATCCCATTTACTTGCATTTGGTCTGATTTGCATGCTCATCTAGATATTTCTTAGAAGTGAGAATATCCAAAGAAAAGATCCTGAAGGCCGCTGCCCAAAGTGCCAAAAATAGAAACGGGCCACTGATGATAGCAGGGAAACCAATTCTTTTTTATCCTGATATAAGTTACAACCTGTTGAAGAGAAGGAAGGAATTTAACCCAGCGAAAAAAGCCTTATGGGAAAAGGGTTATAAATTTACAATGCGTCATCCAGCAACACTGATAATTTTTTTGGAGGACAGAAAATTTTTTTTTTCCGACTATCGAAAAGCGGAGGAGTTTGTACAAGAACTTCCATCTATTCGCTAACTACACATAGAGGCTTCCAAACGTAATGGATTAAAGATGAAGATAGAACCAAGGAACAGAAGTGATGGACATTTATGGATATTACAGAAGAGAAAAGCAAAATTTTAGAAATACTAAGTGAGAATAGTATTTTTTTTTTTTCTCTTCTTATACATATACTTTTTTATGTTGCGGGGGAGCTGGGAGGCTGTGGATCGGTTACTGCGGGAATCACGTGTGTAATCATGGCGGTTGCCATGACCCGTACAGCAGAGGGGGGTAATGTTGTGTCTTTTTTCCACAACATTAGTAGGGGGGTATTTTTTTATTTTTTTTTTCCTTTATATTTTAATTTTTTTTCTATCTTTTTGCCTGGATGAATGGTGGGGACACACATAGCAACATGGAGACTTTTATAAAGATTTCCCAGGATACCACGAAAGTGGAAAGATTAGGTATTATTATAGATTGAAAAGAAAAAGAACTTTAACATATATTTTAAAAAAAATGAGAACTCCGTGGAGTATGTGGGGATCTTCCAACATCCAGGCATTCCCTTTTTTTTTCTCTTTCTTATTTTTTTAATAGGGATGTTAGGGGGGAGGGGTTAAGGGGAGGGGGCTGGGTAACACTTTTTTTTTTCATGCACATTTATTCTGTAACAATTTGAAAACAATAAAAAAAAGTTTAAAAAAAAAGTGAGAATATCTGCCTCCACCTCCTCCTCAAGTGGTGTGTTACAGAATCCATCCACTATGTAAAAAAAAGCCCCTCAGATCCCCTGTAAAATACTGCTGCCATTACAATTTTACAGTGACATCAGGTTAGTATTTTGAAAATAGAAGCATGCTTTGACATCCAGTTGAAGCAATCATTTATCATCCCTTTCTTCCAAATACAGAATTCACCAAGTCAATCTGGCCAGTTAGTTGGGAGCATATTCCCAAGAGCACATAACTTTGTTTTTAGTGGATAACACTGGCAGAAGTCTGACAGGAAAATTATGATTTAGCGACAGACAGTGCAGCGAAGGTGATAGGCTTCCTGCAGGAGCTGCTTCTCAGCCAGTGAATGTCAAAAGCAGAAGAGAAAAGTCTGAAATGTATTCAGGAAGCATGCCAAAGCATTATGAAAAAAATTATTCTAAATCTGGAATGCAAAATCTTCTCAGTGGAAAGCTGGTTTCATTAATTAATCTATCCATATGTTACATATAAAATGGCAGCATTTCAGAAAATCCAGTTTCATTTATTATCTAATCTAATTACTGAATTCATAAGAACACAGCAACAGCACTTTCAATTTTTATGGAGCTAGGGGAAAACAAGGATTTTGTCAGTATATATTCTCCATATTTTAATCATATGCTATTGCTGAGTATTCACAACAGAGTTCAATAGCTAATACAAACACAACACTGAACAGAGCTGCATGTTTTATTTTATTCCACTAGAAAATTAATTTAGCTATGATACAGTAACCAAAATTTACAAAAATATACAGAAGTAATAATTAGCAATGCATCAAGCCCATGAAGGTCCATGGAGAATTTTATTTCGTCAAGATTATTGCAAGATGGTGATCATCTTAAGGTTCAGTGCAAAAACACTAGCCTCCATTACACATTAAAGTTGGAATGTCCTTTACTGTTGCTATTTATTAGCTTGAGTTTGTTCCTACTCATCTTCAAAGTTTAGTAAATCAATTATCAATCAAATTCAATTCTTGGGGCAATAATAGATTAACAGTATCTTTAATTCACCTTTAGAAGACACACAAGTTCTAGTTTCCATATGTATTCACAAAAAAGAGATTAGTAATATGTTATATGTTGCCCAATTGAAAAGATTATATATTGCCGTTCAAAAGTATTCATCCCCTTGGAAGCTTTCATTTTTTATTGTTTTACAACATTGAATCTCAGTGGCTTTAATTTGGCTTTTTTGACACTGATCAACAGAAAAAGACTTTCATGTCTAAGTAAAAATAGATCTCTACAAAGTGATCTAAATTAATTAGATATAAAACACAATAATTGATTGCATAAGTATTCAGCCCCTTCAAGTCAGTAGTTATGCACCTTTGGCAACAATTACAGCTTCGAATCTGTGTGGATAGGTCTCTTTATCAGTTATTGCACATCTGGACACTGCAATTTTTCCCCATTCCTCTTTACAAAACTGCTGAAGCTCTGTCAAATTGCATGGGGGTTGTGAGTGAACAGCTCTTTTCAAGTCCAGCCACAAATTCTCAATTGGACTGAGGTCTGGACTTGGCTGCTGACTTGCAAGTCTCCCACATGCCTTCTGGCAAACTCTACCTGAGATCTCATGAGAATTTTTATCTTTGCAACAGTGGCTTTCTCTTTACCACTCTGCCACAAAGCTGTGACTGGTGAAGCATCCGGGCAACAGTTGTATGCACAATCTTTCCAATCTCAGCCACTGAAGCTTATAACTCCTCCAGAGTTGTCATAGATCACTTAGTGACCTCCCTCACTAGTCCACTTCTTGCATGGTCACTCAGTTTTTGAGGAAGGCCTGCTCTAGGCAGATTTACAGCTGTGCCATATTTGTTCCATTTCCTGATCACTGACTTAACTGTACTCCAAGGGATATTAAGTGATTTGGAAATTTTCTTGTATCCATCTCTTGACTGGTGCTTTTCAATAACCTTTTCCTGGAGTTGTTGCCTCAGCAGCAGTTAGACCTTCCAGCTATAGGTGTATTTTTACTACTATTAATTGAAATATATCGACTACTCATAGTGATCTCCATTTAACTAATTATGTGACTTCTAAAACCAATTGCCTGCAGCACTGATTTGGTGTGTCATATTAAAGGGGTGGGGAGGGTGAACACTAATACATTCAATTATTTTGTTTTATATTTGTAATTAATTTAGATCAGTTTGTAGAGATCTGTTTACACTTTGAGACACAAGTCTTTTTCTGTTGATCAGTGTCAAAAAAGCAAAATTAAAATCTGTGATTTAATTTTTTAAAACAATAAAACATGAAAACTTCTGGGGTAGGGGATGGGTGGTGAAGGCTTTTTATAGGCACTGTATCAGTTCGTAGAGTCACAGAAAGTCACAGAACGGAAATGGATCCTTCAGCCACTTAATTCCATGCTGACCATCAACCACCCATTTGTACCAATCCTACATTCATTCTTTTATTTTTATTATCTCCACATGTGTCTGCTAAGGGCAATTTACAGTCACCAATTAACTTACCATGGAAAAAGATTTAAAAAGAAAATCTTACTTGTGCAGAGAGCAGTTGGTATAGAGAATGGGCTATCAGAGGAAATGGGAGAGATGGGTACAATTACATCGAAAGGACATTCGGACAGGTACAGTATATGGATAGGAAAGGGCTAGAAGTATATGGACCAATGTAGGTAGACGTGCTGTATGTAGAATAAGATTATCCAACAGTTTTCACTGTGGAAAAAGAGTCTAGTGCTTTCCCAGCACATATGAAGAATAAACTCCTTTCAGGCTTCCAGCCTGGTACAGGTATCAATTTTAACTGATATTTCAATGACAAACTCTGCCTCTTCCCTGATTAAGGGTTTCAGCCCAAAACGTCAACTGCCTACTCTTTTCCATAGATGCTGACTGGCCTGTTTAGTTTCTCCAGCATATTGCGTGGGTTGCTTGGATTTCCAGCACCTGCAGATTTTCTCGTCTTTATACTGCATAGATTAGACTATTTGATGCTCTGGCAAAACCTAATCATTAGCTCTTTTATATCAATTTTTGTTCAGAAAAAAATCCTTAAGTCTTCAAAATTAACAGGAATTGTAAAAAGAACTTATTTCCACATTTTTCTTCAACTTATTTCCTATAAATGGAGCCACAATCAAAGCACTCCTTTTTAAATTGGGATAGGAAGCATCTTTCAGTGTTATTCAATATAAGATTATTGGGTCAGGTCACAGGAAATACCAATAAAGAAATACCAATTCTCAAAGTTGTATATTATGCTTTTGGCTTGGAATGTACAAGTGAATAAACAACTGGAGGAATATTTTTATATGACTCTGCCTTTTGCCAGCCTAATATATTAACAAAACTGATGCACTGCTCTGGATTAAATTGATTTAACTGGAGCAGCAGGTAATCCTAGATGGTTAAACTGAACATGTCAATGATATTCAATGGATAACCATTTCTACTAAAATAATAATAGTTAAACTTTACTATTTAAAATAATAACACACAAGTGGTTATACTTTCCAGTTTCTCAGAAGCTGGCTGATAATTTTCATCAAAGTACTGCTACATTTCATATTACAGTGGCTTGTGAAACACCAGACAGCACAAGCTTTATGGGTACTTGGAAACTTTTAATATTCATTATTCAAATTTGAAAACAAATTGTAAGTTATGGTCACCAACCTCAGATACAATTGGATTGTTTTTAAAATTGGCCAACAAGTTTGCCACTGATAAATTTAAAAGGTAGTCCCAGGCACCACATTCATTTAATAAAGAAAGAAAATTCCTTTTTTTTCCATTGTGTCTACAATTATAACAGCAGACAGTGGTCATATCAAGAAAGTCTGCTGAAGCAATTTTAGTTTGGTATTCTGCAAAAGTAAAAATAAGCATAATTACAGAATGTATCATGATTTGGCTTTTTGCTTCATTAAAATCCTTCTTCAACAACCTCAGAATATTACCGAAACAATAGCTAAGGACTCCAATAGTTAACTGCCTTTAAAGTTGAAGTAGTAGCTGAGAATGCATGTTTTCTCCTGATAACAGGGCATACTGAAGAAAAATTATGGCTCCTAGAGCACACTTAATACTTCATTACATCTTTAGAGGGGTTAATTATGGGCGATGTTCTCATTCAGAGAGCACAAACATGAACCTGTACTCTGTGAAAGGGGTTTCCCCATTTAACAGGCCATATATTAATATTAATGCTAGGGTAACAGAATTGTTCATTGTCAGCATTTCTGAATTTACCAGGTTGCCATGTTGACAGGCTTTCCTGATCTGCATCACACCGATGAGATGATAGAACTAGCCTCTGCTTGTAGTAACTTTGATAAAACAGTTGCAGTTTATTTAGTAATATATTTTAGTTCTTTGGCCAATTACTACATTAAGTGCCTTAGATAACAGGGTACCCTTTGACTTAAAATTTACGGTTTGACATTTTAAATTACAATAGCTAAGCAACATGAATCTAAACACCTAGATTAAATTACGGCCTTTAGTTCACCAATTTCACTTATTTTTATAAAAGAACATTAGGATGTTGCAATTCTATTATTTTTATAATGCTATTTTTACATTAGAACTAGAAGATAAAATCTCAACCAGTTGCCTTAACCAGTAAATTACAGGAGACTCAATTACTTTGAGCTATGATCAGATTACAATACACCAAAGGATCAAAAATAATATGAAAAAGATATCAGCATTTTTGAAAAGATACTTCTAGGCAGCCTAACCCATCAGCCTACAATGGTAAAATAAACCCCTGCAGTGTTGAGTGCCATGGATAACAAGCAGGAGGTTGGTTTGCCTGTATGCCTTGGTGTTGAGGTAATTAATGCAATGCTCATGTTGTTGCAGGGAACCTTGAAGCTTGTTAAAAACATTCAGAAATATGCAGAATAAAGAGTAACAATCAGTCAACTATAAAGTGGGTAAAATTCCTCCCTTCAATTTTAACCAGTTCATTTTGTGCACACATTGAATGTTTTTGCTAAAAGTCTTCATGAACTTCAGCAAGCAAAGAAAAACAGTAAAACTCCTGCTTTCAGAGCTATTATAAACAATGCTTTTATTTTACGTGCTCATTTGCTTTCTTTAAATGTACAGTATAATAAGCTCTCTAGTGGAATGCAAACGACTGAGAGACTGGAATGCAAAATAATGCTTTGCACCCAATTAGTCTGCTCTGCTACAAGATTCCTCCTAGCCATAATTTCTTCACATTATTAGCTGAACCACATTAATGACTGTGCCAAATGTGCAAGAATCCTTCTGCCTCACGTTCTTGAAGAGAAGTTAATACTTGAAATCATCTTCTGGATCTTATCTTCATTTTTCAGTATGTTTGCCTTGACAGCACAATTCTTATCCTGCTGGTCTTTGATCAGCTGTTCTAGTTCAGCAAGTTCCGTTTTTAATGGCTCCACAGCACTGTCTGTAACGCTGAAAGTGTCAGACAAAAAGCTCAGATTTGTAACATGGTCATTATCAACATTATAAACAGGCAAAGGCAACCTTGTACAATTAAGCTGGTGAAAATAAAAGTTTAATTGTTGTGTTCAAATACAAGCAGCATTAAAAATTGTTACATTGTGTTTTATCCTTGCAACCTCTCACATTGCAAACTCCACATACACAGTCCACTACACTAAATAATTCAATGCACAAAGTAAAAATTTTTTTTGCTTTGTTCCAAATTGTCACAATGCTCACGTATGAATGAGTATTTGGGAAACTGGTGGGGTGGCAAAATAAATGGGGAGGGATGTGCTGGCTTCTGACATCTTCTGCTGGGTTGGGACAAGACATTTCCACATACCTTCTCTTCACCCTCTCCTCCCCTGTGCCCAATGACCCCGTCTGATTTCCCCCTCTCCTTCAGATGAGGGGGGCAAGATGAGTGTATCAAATAGAAGGGTGAAACTAAAGGGTGAGGAATGGGAGATTAGTCAGAGAGGAAAACCGGAGAGTGTGAGTGGGTATCCTCATGCTGGGGCTATATGGCGTTGAGGCTCGTCCCCTGGGTGGTGGATGGGGGATCCCTCGTGTGAGGGGTGCACCGGATAATATGGAAGAAGGTGTCGGGAACCGACATAGCCTAGGAGAAGGAACTCCGATTCCAAACCCGGCTAGATAAGACTCGTTAGCCTTGGATGGCAGCCTATCTAGGAGAGGGTAAACTCTGATTTCAAACCCGGGCAGGTGGAGATCGTTAGCATGGAAATGCCTTCGCCTAGGGGAAGGTGACCCCGACAGAAAACCCCTGGTCCTCCAGGTTGGGGGTTGTGCAATGGGCTAACAACCCATTCACATAAAACAAGCAATTGTTACAGAAACCATCAATGGATTGTCAACCACTAACCCAGATCTCGGGAAAAGCAGGGCCCCATTCAGGAGGTTGATGACGTGCTGCAACCAAACCCGTCAGGAAGCAGCAGGGCTGACAACCCTCCCTCACCCGAGGAAAACCATAATGGAGGCTCCAAAGCTGCTCTCACAGGAGAAATCTATCCTAATCGGAACATGGAATGTGAGATTGCTTTGGGAGACAGGTAGGTGCGCACAGGCAGTGAAGGAAATGAACCGATACCACCTCACACTCCTGGGCATGTGCAAAGCAAGGTGGAATACTTTTGGTGAGACCAAACTGCAGACGGGAGAAACTCTGCTCTATTCCAGCAAAGAAAAAGAGGAAGACCTGCATGAGGCTGGTGTGGCCCTGATGTTGTCCAAAGAAGCAGCCAGAAGTTTGATAGAATGGGAACCAGTGTCCGACTGTATCATCACAGCCAGGTTCGAGTCCAGATTCCAGAAGGTATCCATTATCCTGTGCTACGCCCCAACTAATAACGCAGAGGAAGAAGAAAAAGATCTCTTCTACACCCAGCTTCAAGCAGTAGTTGGAAAGGTACCTAAGCAAGATATGTTGATCGTCATGGGAGATCTGAATGCCAAAGTAGGCAGCGATAACACTGGCAGGGAGAGAGAGATGGGCCAGAATGGTTTGGGGAATATGAATGAAAATGGAGAACTCCTTACCGACTTCTGTGCCTTCAACCAACTGACCATTGGAGGTACGCTCTTTCCCCACCGACACTGCCACAAGATAATCTGGGTCTCGCCTGACCATCAAACAGAGAACCAGATTGATCACGTCATAGTCCGCTAGCGCTGGAGAAGTTCATTGCAAGATGTGAGAGCCAAAAGAGCAGATATTGGGTCTGACCACCATTTGGTTGTTGCAAAGCTGAAGATGAAGCTGTCAGCCAAGAAGAAGCAACAGAACACGCGAATAAAGTTTGATGTTAGAAAACTACAGACGGAAGAGAACAAGAAAGATTTCCACGTCACCTTGCAAAACCACTTTGGGGCTCTTCAAATAGAGGAACAAGATGAGAGTACAGCGGAACACGCCTGGATTACCTTCAAGCACGCCACTGTAGGAGCCTGCGAAGAAGTACTAGGAAGACCACCAGTCAACAGTAAACCTTGGATCAGGGACGAGACATGGCAGAAGGTGAAGGAGAGGAAAAAGCTCAAACAGGAGTTGAATCAGGCCAGAACCCAGCAACAGAAACAAATCGCTGCCAACAGGTGCAGCGTGATGGCCAAGGAGGTGAAGAAACAGCTCAGAAAGGACAAGAGGTCATACTTCAATGAAATAGCAGAGCAAGCAGAAACAGCGGCCAGTAAAGGGGACCTCAAGGCACTCTACACGACAACTAAACTTTTGAAAGGGAAGAAAAGCAATTTCAACAGACTTCTTAGAGACAAGACAGGCCATCTGCTCACTTCGGTTGAAGATCAGCTGGCAAGATGGAAGGAACACTTCCAGGAAGTATTGAATAGACCACCACCACAGAACCCACTTGACCCGGAGCCTGGAGACCCACTCAACATCAATATAGGTGAAATCACCAAGCAAGAAATTTGAAAAGCTCTGAAAAGCCTGAAGAACGGCAAGGTTGCTGGAGAAGACAACATTCCTCCAGAAGCATTGAAAGAGGGTGGAGAGGTTATGGTGGACCATTTGCATATACTGCTGAATTTGATATGGAGAACAGGGGAGATCCTATCAGATTGGAAGAAGGGCCTCCTTGTGAAGCTGCCAAAATCTGGAGATCTTTCACTGTGTGGCAAGTGGAGGGGGATCACCTTGTTGTCCATTCCTAGCAAAGTTCTCACCAGGGTCACCTTGGAGCGGATGAAAGACGCCATTGACCAGAGACTTAGAGATGAGCAGGCAGGGTTCAGGAAAGAGAGATCATGATTTGACCAGATAGCTACACTTAGAGTCATTGTGGAGCAGACAATAGAATGGCAAACTCCACTATGTGTGTGTTTTATTGATTTCGAGAAGGCATTTGACCGCCTGGACAGAAAGTCAATGTGGAGCATCTTACGTCACTATGGGGTACCGGAAGAGATGGTGAATATCATCAAGCAGCTTTATGATGGCTTCTCATGCAGGGTCATCCACAATGGGAGACTGTCCGAAGAGTTCCTGGTCACTACTGGAGTCAGACAGGGATGCCTGCTGTCGCCTCTACTTTTTCTTGTGGTACTCGACTGGGCTACAAGAACAGCCTATGCTGGCTCAGAGAGAGGCATCCAGTGGACGTTAACAGGGAAATTGGAAGACCTGGCATTTGCAGATGATCTAGCTCTTCTCTCACACCGGCGTCAAGATATGCAGAAGAAAGTAGATTCCTTGGGAGAGACCTCACAGCGAGTAGGCCTTAAGATCAGTCAGGAGAAGACCAAAGTTCTACGCATTAATAACAAACAAGAGGAACCATTACAGATTGAAGGACAAATAGTTGAAGATGTAGACAAATTCACCTACCTCGGAAGCAAAATCAGTAAATCAGGAGGTACAGATGAGGACATCAGAGCAAGGATTGGAAAAGCCCAACATGCCTTCACAACCCTGCGACCTGTTTGGAGATCTACGGCCATCTCTGTCAAAACTAAGCTCCGTATATTGAGCTCCAATGTGAAAGCCATCCTGCTATATGGATCCGAAACATGGAGAATCATGAACACCAGCTGCAACAAGATCCAGACCTTTCTCAACAAATGCCTCCGGCAGATCCTCCGCCTCAAGTGGTACGACAGAGTGTCAAACCTAGACTTATGGAAGAGAGCAAACCAAGAGCCCATTGTATTTCAGATAAGGAGGAAGAAGTGGAGATGGGTCGGCCACACCTTGAGGAAGAGCCAGTCGAATGTCACTCGACAATCACTCGAATGGAATCCACAAGGGAAGAGAAGAAGAGGTCGCCCAAAGCAAACCTGGAGGCGTAGGCTTTTGGATGAACTGAAAGCCGCCGGCCAAACTTGGGAGACTGCAAAAATATCTGCTAGAGATCGCAGGAAGTGGAGGACTTTTGTTGAGGCCCTATGCTCCATAAGGAGCGAAAAGGATTAAGAGTGAGTGAGTATGTTAGACTGTAGCCAGGTACACTACAGGAAGGGAATAGAGTGAAATAAAGAGGGGTGCTATCTGTGTGAGCTAGAGTATTGACAATGTGGGGGAAAGGGTGTCAGAGTGTGCTAGAGAGAACAAGCAAGAGAAATCGAAAGAGAGGGAACAGCACGAGAGTGAGCAAGAAATCACGAGAGAGGGAGATGTATTGAGTTGGTGTTCTAAATACCATGAGAATTATGGCCAGTTTGCTATCCCACCAGAAGCCACACAGCAACCCTGATAACTGTAAGATGGAAAACACTTTACAGCACTTTAAATCTGATTTTGGCTAACTTTGGTCAACCACCAGGTTCAGGAACAGTTATTACCAATCAACCATCAGTCTCTTGAACCAGAGGGGATAACTTCACTCAATCACTGAAATGTTCCCAAACCCATGGACTTGCTTTCAAGGACTCTTCACTTCATGTTCTCAATATTTATTGCTCATATTTATTATTTTTTCTTTTATATTTGCAGTTTGTTGTCTTTTACACATCAGTTGTTTGTCCCTCCTAATGGGGTGGAATTTCATTGAGTGTATTGTATTTCTTTGCGTTTACTGTGAATGCCTGCAAGAAAATGAATCTCAGAGTTGTACATGGTGACATATAATTATGTATTTCCATAATAAATTTACTTTGAACTTCAGCAAACATGACCCTATATTTAGCAAAAATATTTTACACACTTAATAATAAATCATTGAATATAAAGCTGATATTTACTATGGATTTCAGGGCTGAACCACTGCCAGTATACATAGAGAAATTTTTGTTCATATTTTATCTTCTTCTTTACAAAATATATTATGTTTAATTAGTCCATTACGTGAAACGAGTGAATTGAGAATAGCTGAGAATTTTCTTTTAACAAAAATATATTTGCTTTTCAGCTCCTTTAGCTTATGTTGCTTTATCCAAGATATGTTGCCTCTTCTAAAGCACATACCCACTAACCCATATCATTAAAACAATTCTACACTTCCATGTACACATGTATTTGATGTTCCTGCAGTTCCTAACCTTTGTTCTTTTAGGAGAGTTTCTGCATGCTTTTTGTTTTCCTTGCGCCACATTGATAACTCATTCTGCATGGAATCCATATCTTCTTGTATGTAGTCCATTATCTTTCCAAGAGGCAAGGCACTGCGGCACAGGGTCTGGATGGATGTTCGTAGCTTTTCTATTTCCTTTGTTACTAGCTCCTTCTCCTTCCTTCTCGCTGTTTCAGAGATGATGGTTTTCTCCTGTTAAAATAATGTTGTGTCAATGTCATAGAAATTCAGAAGCTGGATTCCATATTACTACTAGTACTTAGATACAGTAAGAAAATGTAATTTTAATACAATAAATTTATTTAATTTTCTATTTCATTCATGACTCTGCCAAAAAGCAATGCCATTTACCAATTACTTCTCAGAATTACACACAAGGTTAAAAATAGCAAGTGCTGGCAATGCACGAATATTCCAACATATGTAAATATAAATGAAGCTTGGCAACAATTTTTTCTTTTGCATTGGTTAAATGGAAAGTTTTTTTCTAATTCAATATTTAAATAGATCAAGAAATAAGTTGATCTGCCAATTCACCAACTCTAATGGATTTGCAGCACAATTTAATCAATATAGGTGGAACAAAGCCAATTGCGTTACTTGTGTATTCAAGAATATCAGCCTACTAAAATATACTGATAATATAAATCGAGAAAATAACACTGCTTCAGGTATAGCACTTAAACTAAAATGCAAAATTGTAGTACATACCTTTATGAAAACAAAAGGAAAAACAAAGTTCAGAGTAAATTTATTATCAAAGTACATATATGTCACCATTTTCTTGCAGGCATACTCAATAAATCCATACTAGAATAACCATAATAGAATCAATGAAAGACCGCACTAACTTGAGCATTCAACCAGTGAGCAAAAGATAACTATGTTCATGCATAAAATAAATAATAATCAATAAGCAATAAATATATTTGATCTTTTTTCCTTTTCAAGGTTCTTTTTTTTATTTTTTTATAAAAAAAATGTATTGAATTTTCAAATAGGTTACAGAAAGAAAAAAAATTATCAACCCCTCCCCCTAACATATCCCTTTAGAAAAAAAAAGAAAAAAGAAAGAAAGAAAGAAAGAAAGAAAGAAAGAAAGAAAGAAAGAAAGAAAGCCTGGATATTGGAAGATCCCCACATGTTCCATAGAGTTCATAATAGCTTTAATATGTATATTTATTTCTTTCCCCAGATAACCAATAATTTTATCTTCGGAGCACCTATACATTGAATCCTATCTTTTGCAAATAAGGGCGCCAAATTTTCAGAAATATTTCATATTTATCTCTTAAATTATAAGTAATTTTTTCAAGTGGAATGCAGCTAAAAATTTCATTCTTCCAACGATCTATACTTAAGTATAAATCCGATTTCCAAGTAACTGCAATAGTCTTTTTGGCTACTGCCAATGCAATTTTTATGAATTCTTTCTGATATTTATTCAATTTGGATTTCGATTTTATCCCTTCAATATCTTTTGAAGACCCTGACCTGGAGTTACACTCTGACTTTGGCCCTTTGCGGGAATGGGAGCCACTCTCAGGGCCTCAGGACAGTCTGCTTTTTGATATCCCAAGAACACAGCCTGGAAGATTAGTGTGCCTTCAGGTTGCTGGATTTTTGTGGCTCTGGAGACCGGCTGGTCTCCCTGACTGAGGTGTCGCAGGGAAACATGGAACATCGGGAGCAATGGGTTAGCTGCTGGCTGCGTGTCCAAAGACCTGAACCTCAGGGCTGATTCTCTGGGCACAGAGCTCAGAAAAAGCAACGCAACAGACATTTAACATCATAAATCAATGAGTTATTTGTTATGCCTCCCCTCTCGCTGTGAAATGGGGACACCTCTTTATCCTTGAAAGAGACACACACACACATAGTGGTACATCAAATAACTGGGTGAACAAATCGTCTTTGGAGCACTGCAAGTCTGTCTTTATTGATGCTTTGCTGCATGGTTGAGTGCTCAGTGGAGGGAGCCGATGATTTTTTTTTTTGCAGGGGGGGGGTCATTGCCTTGCTGTGGCTTGTGCGTGAGGGGGGAGCCCTATGAAGTTCAAACATTTAACTGTCATTCATTATTTGGGGCACTCCTCTGTTTTTGTGGATATTTGAGAAGAGAAAGAATTTCAGGATGTATATTGTATGCATTTCTCTGACATTAAATGTACCCATTGAATATTAAGAACATGAAATTAAGAGTCCTTGAACGTAAGTCCATAGGTTGTGGGAACATTTCAATGATGGGTCAAGTGAAGTTGAGAAGAGTTATACACACAAAATGCTGGAGGAACTCAACAGGCCAGGCAGCATCAATGAAAGAGACTAAACAGTCAACATTTCAGGCCAAGACCTTTCCTCACAACCGGAGAAAAAAGATGAGAAGTCAGAGTAAAAAGGTGGGGGAAGAAGGAGGAAGAAGTACAAGGTAGTAGGTAATAGGTGAAAACGGTAGAGGAGGGTGAAGTAAAGTGCTGGGAGGTCTATTGGTGAAAAAGATAAAGGGCTAGAGAAGGGGGAATTTGATAGGAGAGGACAGACAGCCATGGAAGAAAGGAAAGGAGCACCAGAGAGAAGTGATGGACAAGTAAGCAGTTAAGGTGAAAAAGAGAAATAGGAATGGGGAAATGGAGAAGAAGGGAAGGAGACAATTACTGGAAGTTTGAGATGTTATCCACTTTAGTACAAGAGCCTGATGGTTGAGGGAAAATAACTGTTCCTGAACCTGGTGGTATGAGCCCTACTGCTCCTGTACCTTCTTCCTGATGGCAGAAAAGAGAACAGAGCATATTCTAGGTGGTGGGGGTCCATGATGATGGATCCTGCTTTCCAGCATGAAGGACTCAACTATATCCACCACTTTGTTGGTTTTTCCATTCGAGGGAGGGGGGAGGGGAGGGGGAGAGGGAGAGATTTACATATTGTCTCTCAGATTTTACTGTCCTTTTAAACTACTTCTCTCCACCCTGTTCTGCATAATTTTATACACATCTTACATCAGTAGGTGTTTCTTTAGATAGATAGATAGATAGATAGATACTTTATTCATCCCCATGGGGAAATACAACATTTTTTTCCAATGTCCCATACACTTGTTGTAGCAAAACTAATTACATACAATACTTAACTCAGTAAAAATATGATATGCATCTAAATCACTCTCTCAAAAAGCATTAATAATAGCTTTTAAAAAGTTCTTAAGTAGTTTACTTAAGTACATTGAGTCCTAACCCCGGCACTTTAACATATCTTACTCCTGGCGGTTGAATTGTAAAGCCGAATGGCATTGGGGAGTATTGATCTCTTCATCCTGTCTGAGGAGCATCGCATCAATAGCAACCTGTCGCTGAAACTGCTTCTCTGTCTCTGGATGGTGCTATGTAGAGGATGTTCAGGGTTTTCCATAATTGACCGTAGCCTACTCAGCGCCCTTCGCTCTGCTACCGATGTTATACTCTCCAGTACTTTGCTCACGACAGAGCCCGCCTTCCTTACCAGCTTATTAAGACGTGAGGCGTCCCTCTTCTTAATGCTGCCTCCCCAACACGCCACCACAAAGAAGAGGGCGCTCTCCACAACTGACCTATAGAACATCTTCAGCATCTCACTACAGACATTGAATGACGCCAACCTTCTAAGGAAGTACAGTCGACTCTGTGCCTTCCTGCACAAGGCATCTGTGTTGGCAGTCCAGTCTAGCTTCTCGTCTAACTGTACTCCCAGAACCTTGTAGGTCTTAACCTGCTCCACACATTCTCCATTAATGATCACTGGCTCCATATGAGGCGTAGATCTCCTAAAGTCCACCACCATCTCCTTGGTCTTGGTGATATTGAGACGCAGGTAGTTTGAGTTGCACTATATCACAAAGTCCTGTATCAGTTTCCTATACTCTTCCTCCTGTCCATTCCTGACACACCCCACTATGGCCGTGTCATCAGCGAACTTCTGCACATGGCAGGACTCCGAGTTGTATTGGAAGTCTGATGTGTACAGGGTGAACAGGACCGGAGAGAGCACGGTCCTCTGCGGCGCTCCTGTGCTGCTGACCACCGTGTCAGACCTACAGTCTCCCAACCGCACATACTGAGGTCTATCTGTCAAGTAGTCCACTATCCAATCCACCATGTGAGAGTCTACTCCCATCTCCGTTAGTTTGTGCCTTAAGATCTTGGGCTGGATGGTGTTAAAGGCACTAGAGAAGTCCAGGAATGTAATCCTCACAGCACCACTGACCCCATCTAGGTGAGAGAGGGATTTGTGCAGCAAATACGTGATAGCATCCTCCACTCCCACCTTCTCCTTATACGCAAACTGAAGAGGATCCCGGGCGTGCCTGGTTTGTGGCCTCAGATTCTGTATTATCAGCCGCTCCATGGTCTTCATCACGTGCGACGTCAAGGCAACAGGTCTGAAGTCATTCAACTCCTTTGGTTGTGGTTTCTTCGGTACCGGGACAATACAGGATGTTTTCCACTGTCTGGGTACTCTTCTCTGCTCCAGGCTCATGTTAAAGATGCACTGTAGTGGTTCTCCCAGCTCAGTCGCACAGGCCCTCAGTAATCGTGGGGAAACTCCATCCGGTCCAGCCGCCTTGCTGGTACAGATCTTCCTCAGTTGATAATTTATATAGTTTATAAAATAGTTTATAATTGTTAGTTCTACCCAGAACTGCAGCTGTTCCATTGTCACTTCACTTTTCTTTTGTATCCAGTACATTTACCAAACACTGTGAATCAAATTAGCTGAAGATGAACTTTTGTTACTGGGAAACTACAAGGTCTGGCCAAAATGGATCACCTACTTGGCATTTGAGCCTTGTCTTTTGCACTCATTTGTGGGCAACTGACATCATTAAAGATACTTATGGAACCTTCATCTGCCCTCAGAGGATAATTTAATAAAGTTATATATAATGTTTAGCTATTTAAATATCAGCTAAAATACTGTATTT
Organism: Hemitrygon akajei; assembly: GCF_048418815.1. NCBI lineage: Eukaryota > Metazoa > Chordata > Chondrichthyes > Myliobatiformes > Dasyatidae > Hemitrygon > Hemitrygon akajei. Next base: position 141,562,470 of record NC_133128.1, on the reverse strand, counting down.
CATACTGTGACCCCCACCACCAAGGACAAGAACAACAGGCACACAGGAACACCACCACCTGCAGTTCTGCTATACCCATCCTCCTTCTACCCAACACTACACATCATTTTAAATGGAAAATATAAAGCTTTTCCTTCATTACTGAGCCAAAAATCAACAGAACTGTGGGAGTACCTTCAGTAGATGACAGCGATCCCTCATCGCCACTTTCTAATGGGTAACTGCTGCTGTTCTTGCCAGTATGCCTCAAACCCCAAAATTTGAGATTATGGACACAATATACACTGAATCACCAAATTAAAATACTCTTTCTTCAACAAATGATCCAAATGACTTCAAAAGCAAATGGTTTACAATTTGCCACTTAAGAACAATGCCATGTTGGTGTTGGGCCTCAGTTGAACATTCGATTTCATTATGGAAAGTAGAAGTCTTTGAGGGTTCTCTTTTCCCTTCTCAAGCTTATCAAAGTCAACAGAATGTTTAGCTGAAGGATCTTGGCCCAAAACATCAACTGTACTTTTTCTCCCCCCCCCCCCCCCCCCCCACCACCTGCCTGACCTGCTGAGCTACAACATTTTATGTTTGTTTGAGAATGTTTTGTTTAATCATTCTGACATTAAACAAACTCTTAAGGAGAATATTATGTGATAATTTTTATGGTATCAATCAGCACCATCAAAAAGATCTTTGTAAACAGACAGCTAACATTTGAGGTTGAGCTGCCTTGCGGGAACTGTTGGTGCCAAGTCATGTCATTTGGCCCTCCCATCCCCCACCTCCCGTAAGCCTATTCCTCCCTTTGGCTCTGTTTCCTCCACAAGCCCCACACTGTTTTCACAGCTGTGTTTGTATACCCTGGGGAAACCTGCCAAGTGCACCCTGTCCTACAGCTACCTCCTGTCCATTACCACCAAGACAAACATTTGTATCGAAAAAAAGGAAACAAATAGCATTACAGACAGAATCCAGACTGAAGTTTATTCGTTTTCTGTCAATTTTATAAGCATTTCAGTTCAGTGGCACAGTATTTCTTTCCTCATTTTTATACAAATATATGGAATATCTGTGAAGCAGTCAACGTGTACAGGGAGTGTGTGGGTGGGCTTTCTGCACTGAATTCCAATGACAGACACCCTGTAAAAATAAATCACAGTACATCTCCTTCTTATAACAAGGGAATAGGAGTAATTCAGACAATTTATTCCTAGTCTATACCGCCTCCTTAAACCACCACTGTCCCATCTGGATAGCAATAACTCAATCATTTATATGCTCCACTATGGCCTACAAACTCTGGATTCCAATATTTTATTATCTTTCACAAAGCACCAAGAAAAATATTTATGCTCAATGCCGTAGAAACAGTCTGATTTCCCCATTACCTCATCAAATGAGAAAAACACTGTTCCCATAGGTGGCAGGTGGCTAACAAAAAATTCTTTTAAAGAAAATGTATGAAAGTGATCCAGTTTGCTTAATATTAGCATTCACATAAACACTTCATTATTAAAAATTCAATAATCAATATAGATAAATAAGGGTTTTTGATATTGTGGTAAAAGTTTCTTGCAATTATTGATTAACATATAGGAGGGAGATTGAAAATCTGGCTGAGTGGTGCCATAACAACAACCTCTTACTCAATGTCAGCAAGACCAAGGAACTGATTATTGACTTTCAAGAGAAGGAAACCAGAGGTCCATGAGCCAGTTCTCATTGGAGCAGGAGAGGTGGAGAGGGTCAGCAACTTTAAATTCCTCTGTGCTATTATTTTGAAGGGCCTGTACTGGGCCCAGCATTTAAATGCAATTACGAAGAAGGCATGGTAGCACCTCTACTTCCTTAGGAGCTTGTGAAGATTTGGCATGACATCTAAAATTTTGACATACTTCCATAGATGTATACTGGAGAGTATATTAACTGGCTGCATCATAGCCTGGTATGGAAACACCAATGTCCTTGAATGAAAAAATCTATTAAAAAAAAGTGAATACAGCCCAGCCCATCACAGGTAAAGCCCTCCCCACCAGTGATAATATCTACATGAAATGTCGTCGCAAGAAAGCAGCATCCATCATCAGGCACCCCCACCACCTAAGACACACTCTCTTCTTGCTGCTGCCTTCAGTAAGGTGGTACAGAAGCCTCAGGACACACATCCCCAGGTTCAGGAACAGTTATTACCCCTCAACCATTAGGCTCTTGAACCAAATGGAATAACTTCACTTGGTCCATCATTGAAATGCTCCTACAACCTATGGACTTACTTTCAAGAACTCTTCACCTCATGTTTTCAATATTTATTACTTATTTATTAATTTTTCCATTTGCACATTTTTTTGCATGCAGGATGAACACCCAAGTTGGTGCAGTCTTTCATTGATTTTGTTATGGTTATTATTCTATTATGGATTTATTGAGTATGTCCACGAGAAAATGAATCAGGGTTATATGGTGACATAGGTACTTTGATAATAAATTTTTCTTAAACATAATATATCATTGTAAAATTAATATGACAATTCTGCATGTCAGTAATAAATTTTGCCATAGAAGAGTTTTAAGGGTAATTGTAACTTATTAACCATGACTTCATGAATAGCTCTAAAATATCTTTTGGCCATCAATTCTATTTGAATATTATTAAATATTGGTAGATTAATTTATTATTGTCACATGTACAGAGGTACAGTGAAAACCTGCCTTGCATACCACATGGATCATTTCATTAACAACAGTGTACTGAGGTGGTACGAGGTAAAACAATTTTACAGAATGCAGAGTTAAGTGTAATAGTGCAGAGAAAGTGCAGTGCAACAAGGCTCAAGGCCACAACAAGGTAGATTATGAGGTCAAGAGTCCATCCTATCATAATAGGGAACTGTTCAATGGTCTTATGACAGCAGAATGAAAGCTGTCCATGAGCCTGGCAATACACACTTTCAGGATTTTACCTTCTGCCCAGTGGAGGGGTTGGGGGGGGGGGGGGAAGCAAGTGTCCAGGGTGGCAGGGGGCCTTTGACTATATTGGCTGCTCTACTGAGCCAGTAAGAAATGTAGACAGAATCCATGGTGAGTAAGGCTTGTTACTGTGATATGCTGACCTCTGTCCACAACTCTGTTCTGCTTGCAATGGCAAGAAACTAAAGTTGCTGTACCAAGCTGTGATGCATTGGGATAGGATGCTTTCTATGGTACATTGACAGAAGTTGGTGAGGGTCAAAGGGGACGTGTCAAATTTCCTTAGCCTCCTAAGAGCCACTGCTGAGCTTACATCGCGCAGCATTGTACAGTAGATGCACAAGATGCAAGATCTCATCTGATGTAGACTAATCTACATATTAGCAATGGAGAAACGGAATAGTCTTTAATAAAAAAATGGTCCTGAAATTCTTAGGTTGATTTCAAGAAAATTCAGAAAAAATAGATGAGACCTGCTGATAGACGGCTTATGAATGGTATGACAACACATTATAAATCAATGTTGTAAAGGGTTTAGATAGTAATTCCAAATAATGGTAACTTCAAAAAAAAACATATGGTTTGCAGCAAAAGTATACAAAGTGCCGTAATTAGTATGAACATTTGTCATGTTGTCACATTTATTTTACAATAGTGACTGACAAATTGAATATCTGTTCCTTTTTGCCAGCTTTGGGAGTTTCACAAGAAATGAGTTATGATACTATTTTCTCACTCTCTAATCACTGGAGACCCATAAAACTGCAAAAATTGGTAATTCACAAAGACAATAATGTAAGAAGCAATATGCATCAAGTGGCCTCTCAAGATTGCTCCACCTTTCGATAAGATTATGGCTTATCTGATCACTGGTTCAATGTCACTTTCCTACTTGATCCTTATAATTCACTGGCAGTCCAATTGCCTTTCTCTGCCTTAAATATATTTAATAACTCAGCATCTGTAGCTCTCTGGGGCAGAGAATTCCAAAGACTTTTAACCTTCTGAGAAGAGAAATTCCTCCTCAATTAAGTCTTAAATGGCTCTTTATCTTGAGACTGTATCTCAGCTCTAGATCACCCCACCAGTGGGAAATTCCTCACTAGCTCTGGCCTGTTAAGTTTTCAAAACAGATATGTTCAGTGAGTGGGCAAAGATCTGGCAACTGGAGTACAAGTTGGGAAAACATGCAATTTACTATTTTGGCTGGAAAAATAAGACCTTTTAAATGGAGGGAGCCTGTAGAGTTCTAAGATACAGAAAGATCAAGCTGTCATGCATAACTAGCAAAAGACAAATACAAAAGTACAGAAAATAATTGGGGAAGCCAAATGAAACTTGTAGTTTATTGCTGGGGGAATTGAATACAAAAGTAGGAAGGCGGTGCTTCATTTTATAGAGCATTGGAGAGTCCACATCTGGAGTGCTATGTACAGTATTGGTAACCTTATTTAGAAAAGCATTCTAAAGCTTAGTATCTGGTCTAATTTTTGGTACGGGCAAGTTGGTCAAATTTGGACAGGCTATAATTACATCTGATGTAACTGAGGAAGAGGAGGAAAGGGGACCTGATTGAAATGTGCAATATCCTGATAGGCTTTGACAGTCTGGATATGGAAAGTAGAGAATCTAGAAATAAGAGTTTAAAAATAAGCAGTTACCGTAGATTCCGGATTTTAAGCCGCTACTTTTTTCCCACATTTCGAACAGCTTTGAACTTTGCGGCCTTTAAAACGGAGCGGCTAATACATGATTTTTTTCATGCCGCCTCGTAAACATTTTGCCTCATAACAGTAGACCAATAAAATTGATGAGTAGTTCACAGAGGTCCAATGAAATTGTACGATAAATCAAGCGCACTTTCACAATTAAATTATTGTAAATCAGTCATTTGTACTCACCCTCATCAACATGGAAAACACTCGAAGCATTGTGCTGCCTTATGGCAGTTATTTAGTTTATAATATTTTTGCTTAGTAATTCATTTTCTAAAGTTAGAAGAGTTTTAACTATATTTGTTTTCTGTACTACATCGCGGGATGCTATGACGTCACACCCGGTTTCGCGGTGTCTTGTGGGAAAAATGCCGTTTGCGATAAACGGAAAGGAGGGGGTCGAGCGGCGGAGCGAACGCTACTTTTAAGTTAAAGGCGATCAATAACTTTTCCTGGTAGGCTGCAGTATATATATTTTTTACCAGTCGTTAGGAGATATTGGAATGTTGTTCAGTAAAGAAGTATACGCAACGTATATTTAAAAGTAGCCGCGTTACGGGCACGGTTCGAAAAAAAGCATTTGCAATATGTATTTGTTTTTGTTACCATATGAATTTAATTAAAAGTTAAAAAATCCTCACGTGTAATATCTTTCTGTGTAAATATCTCATATTACAACGTGGGACACCTGCGGCCGAAAATCCGGTGCGGCCTAAAATCCGGTGCGGCCTTTACAATTAAAAAATTGATTTTATTTCTAAAATTAGAGCCAGCGGCTTTTAATCAGGTGCGCTCTGTAGTCCGGAATCTACGGTACTTATTTATTTAGGTAATTCTAAATAACTTCAAAGATTGGCAAGTGCACATTTTTTGAATATTTTTTAAAGGCAGAAGTGGACAGATATTTGTTAATCCAACAGTGAAAATTTACCATCCAAAAAGGGGAATGTAGAGTTGAGATTACAGTCAGATCAGTAATGATCTTATTAAATGATGGAGCAGGCCAGAATTGCCAAGAGGCCTACTTCTCCCAATTCATATATTCTCATGTAAATCTTATGATATGATAAATCATCTGAAGTCCAGAGGGACACACAATCTATTTAATCTTTCTTCATATGGCAACCCCTTTATCTCAGGAATCAATCCAGTAAATCTTTTTTGCAAAGCTCCAAAGGAAGAACAACTTTCCTTAAATCAGGGGGCCACAAATTGTATGTGACACCATTGGTATTGTCTTGGCAATGCCATACAGTTGTAATAAAACTTCCATGATTTTTATTTAAAGGCAACGAGTGAATCTGCAGATGCTGGAAATAAATTAAAAAAACACGAAATGCTGGCAGAACTCAGCAGGCCAGACAGCATCTATGGGAGGAGGTAATAATGATATTTCCGGCCGAAACCCTTCATCAGGAGTGAAGTAACATGGGATGGTCAAGGGGGGATAAGAAGTGGGGGGAGGGATAAAGTAGAGAGCTGGGAAGTGATAGGCTGGAGGGAAATGGGCTAGGGGGAAGGTGGAGAATTATGGGAAATAAAAGAGAAAGAAAGGTAGGGCTGGGGGGAGAGATTATAGTGAGGGGGGAAAGAGAGGGAGAAAGAGAACCAGACTAAAATAATAGATAGGGATGGGGGTAAGGGTGGGGGGCAGGGGTACACACTTCAATTCCACAGACCGATTTATACATTGGGGAGACCCACCGCAGACTGGGAGACCGTTTCACCGAACACCGGCGCTCGGTCCTCCAGCAGTGGCGGGATCTCCCTGTGGCCACACATTTCAATTCCACAGACCACTCCCACTCCGACATGTCTGTCCATGGCCTCCTCTACCATCAAGATGAGGCCACACGCAGGTCGATGGAGCAATACCTTATCTCCCGCCTAGGTAGCCTCCTTCCTGCCGGCATGAACATCCAACTCACTGACCTCCGTTGATACCCCTGACTGGCCTGCTGAGTTCTGCCAGCATTTCGTGATTTTTTATGATTTTTATTCACCTTTCTTGAAAATCAAAGACAACATTCCATTTACTTTTCTAATTGCTTAATGTATTTGTTGACTTGTTTCTCATACCACTCATATCACTCATTAAACTCATACCACTTAAATAATACTCTTCTCTGACTCTTTGGAGTAAGGTGGCAACCTCCACAAGCAGATGTAAATGCAGTCACCAACTGCATGCTGGAATCTTGCAATTTATCCAATATACAAAAAGGGCAGTTGCCTAAAACCCTTTTACACGGAAGTAAAAGTAATACTTAAAACTCAGAATCTGAGCTCAGAATAATTAAAAATGCTTGAGATAAGACACTGCATATTTTAGAAGTTAAGGTGATTAAAGTCTTGTGATACAATTTAAATTACTTCCAATCTAGTTGCATTTTGCCGAATGCAGTTGGTGTCAATGGAACATATAAAATTGCTTTGGTGCATAGTTAAATGTACAATACACAGAACTAAAAATGCCTGAAGGCTATGGCATTTTCTCTCAACAGCTATTCATAGTTCTGTTTACTTGGTCTTCAAGATACCCTTAACAAGTGTAATTTTACACAAGTATTAAAATGCTTTAGTCCACAATGTGAAAGTTCTCTGAAATGAAGCTGATAACAGACTGTACAAGGCATTTGGGTCACTGTAAGGTCACTCTCCAATTGTGCCAAAGTTTGATTTGTTACAATTGAATATAACAATGCAAATTTACAATTATTATATTATGAAGTAAACTTGACATTATCAGTATAATGTAAAAACTAGGATTGCACGTTTTAACTCATCAAGCCTACTCTGACTTCAGACAAAATCATGGCTGATTATTTTTTTTTTAGCTCAAATACCATTTTCCTTTCTTATCCACATCCTTTTACATCTTCAACATCCAGAAATCTATAAATCTTCATATGAATGAAGTCAATTACTGAGCCCCCAAAGCCCTCCAAAAGTATAGAATCCCAAAGATTCATTACTTTCTGAGTGAAGAAATTCCTCCTCCTCTCAATTCTAAACGGTCTGACCCTTAATTTGAGACTAATGCCAATTTCTAAATTCTTTTAGACAGGGAAAACTCCATTCTTCATCGGCCCTGTTAAGCCTGCTATTAATAATTTTTTATGCTTCACTATCACTTTTCATTCTTCCAAACCCTAGAAAACATACGTTGAATGTCCAGCTTACTCACTCAATCTCACCTATAAGACTTGCCATCCCACCAGTTAGGTGAGGCAGCAGCGCTGACATTTTTACAACATATACAAAGTTGATTGTTAACAGAACTTTAGAATTTAAAAATAGGTCATACTCATCTTAAAATAGACATGGTGAACAGAAAAAAAATCCCAATCATTTTCTGTTAAAATGTTTGCTATGAATAATGTAATCATTTATTACAAATCAAACAAAAAGCCACATGTTTAGCTTCAATATATAAAGTAGATGCATTTTAGTGGTTATTTCTGCTTTTCTTATACCTCTCATCTTTGCCCTAAGATTTAAATTTTCAACTTAATAATGTGACTTTGCTTCACCTGTGGGGTAATACTGTTTGCAACAAGTTCTACATAGTTAATTTGCAAATTACGAGTAAACCTTTAATATCTGCTACTGCTTGATATTAGTATACAATTTACAGTAAAGTCCAACTTTTTAAAGATGTGCTTTCAGACATTTTTCCCCCTTTTGGTTAACTGTAAACCATGTTTTTTTAAAATATATTGGAGGGTGAAACCAATAAAAGCCAAAAACTATTACTCTGTATAAATGAATATGGGAATTCAGAATTACACGACAATATTGATCATTATCTTTCTGCTCCACTAGCAAATATCCTACACCATCAAGAAAGGTCAATATAGAAAATCTAGTTTTATAGCACTGACCAACATCTTTCAAATGCAAAGTGCTCTGTATTTGTTTCATTCAAAACTGCAACACATAAATGTTACGAAGTTTGGTTTACAGTCAATTAGTAATACCTCATGTCCTCAATAAAACAGCTCATGCTTTAACTTTAGAAGGCAAGCTATTCAAATCATTTGATGGGTTGAGTGATGGGGCACCCACTGAATATTATTTTGGTAATCAACAGGACATAAAATATTATATTATCACAAACCTAGCCTAATATACAAGGGATCCTAAAGGCAAACAAGAGAAAATCTGCAGATGCTAGAAGTCCAAGCAACACACACAAAATGTAGGAGAAACTCAGAAGGCCAGGCAGTATCGATGGAAAAAATTACAGTCAGCATTTCAGGCCAAAACCTTCGGAGGGAAAAAAGATGGAGTAGATTTAAAATGTGGGGGAGGAGAAAGAGAACCATGAAGTGATAGTGAAACCAGGAGGAGGAGGGATGAAGCAAAGTGCTAGGAAGTTGATTGGTTAGAGAGATACAGGGCCGGAGAAGGGGGAGTGTGATAGGAGAGAACAGAAGGTCATGGAAGAAAGACAAGAGGGGAGGAGTGCCAGAGGGAGATGATGGGCAGGGAAGGAGATAAGGTGAAGGGAAAAGGGGATGGGGACGTGAAGGGGGGTACATTACTAGAAGTTTGAGAAATCAATGTTCATGCTATCAGGTTGGAGGCTACCCAGATGGAATACAAGGAGCTGAACCTCCAACCTAAGTGTGGCTTCATCACGATAGTAGAAGAGGCCATGGATTGACATATCAGAATGGAAATGGGAGTTGGAATTAAAATGTGTGGCCACTGGGAGATCCCGCTTATTCTGGCAGATGGAGCACAGGTGCTCGGTGAAGCAGTCTCCCAATCTATGTCAGGTCTCACCAATATACAGGAGGCCATCCAAGGAGCACCAGACACAGAATATGCCCCCGACAGCCTTACAGGTGATGTGTCACCTCACCTGGAAGTACTGTTTGAGGCCCTGAATGGTCGTGAGGGAGGTGGTGTAGGGGAGGGTATAGACTTGTTCTACTTGCAAGGATAAGTACCAGGAGGGAGATCAGTGGGAAGGGCTGGATAGAAAAGGGAGTCACAAATGATGCAAGATAACCATAGAATCTCTTTGGAAACAATATATAGATTGTTAACAAAAAATTCTGGTTTAGGAAAACATTAAAACCTAATTAATTTCAGTATTTCCCTGCACTTTCATCTCTTGTCAAATATTGAGTGCTACTATGATAGTACAAAATAAGAAATAGGAGCAAGAGGAGGCCATCTGGCCAGTCAAGCCTGCTCCACCATTCAATAAAATTGTGACTGATCTGGCTATGGTTCCATCTCCACGTATCTGCCTTTTCCCCATTATTCTTAGTTCCCCTACAATGCAAAAATCTATCAAACCTAGTCTTAAATATATTTACTGAGGTAGCCTCCACTGCTTCAATGGGCAGAGAATTCCACAGATCTTAATAATTTCACACAAAACTAGAATGAATTTTTAAAATGTCAGTGAAATTCTCATGTAATCTCATGATTCATAATTTCTAATAATTGAATAGACAATGCGTTCACAAAGGAATTCACAGCAAGTATTTGTAAACATTAGGGGAGATGTCTATAAACCAAGTGCAACTTCCTGCATATTTAATTCTTGAATGTTGCTAAAGTACATTTTAAAGCACAAATGGTTATTTATTGAGTATCAAGAAACCCATCAGTAATGTGTAAGTAACCATGTGGCAAAAATTAACCACACATGTGAAATGTACAATCGGTTTTGATCATCCTGGAGTCAGTCTGCTACCCAGACTTGCTGGTTTTTAAATGTTGTGTCTTGTATGTCCAAAACATTAAACTAATTCAATGAAGACATGGGAATCCGAACTGTGCGACTAACTTAGCTCACTTTAAGTGAGGCTTAAATATATTTATATTTATTTCCCCTTTCTCACGCCTTATGGGTGGTGTATATACATTTTTCCCCTCAGTCTCAGGTCCTCCCGCAGAGGCCTGGGAGCTTGAGGATTTGGTGCAGTATCTTGCTTAACCTAGTAGTGTGCTCCTCTGGACCGCAATCCCAGATGCTGTTCTTTGGATTTGTTAAAGCCATTCTCCTAGTCCAGATGTCATAGCCCCAAGCTGTCCCTATCACCACTAGGATTACTCTGGCTTTAACCTTCAATAGCCTTTATCTCCCCTTTCAAGCCCTGGTATTTCTCCAGCTTCTCCTATTCATCTTCCTGATGTTACTGTCATTTGAGACGGCCACATCTACTACTATTGCTTCCTTTTGGCCCAGTCTAGTATTACTATGTCTGGTTGGTTGGCAAGTACCTGCTTATCAGTGTATATTTGGAAGTCCCACAGGATCTTAGCTCTGTCATTCTCCACTAGCTTCTCGTGCGTTTCCCATTTGAATTTGGCAGTGCGCAATCCATATTCAGCACAGATGTTTTTGCGCACAATTCCTATACACATAAAATCACTCAAATATTATTGAAACATTAAATACACAACACTCCTCCCTACCTAACTATAAACACCAACTTAATACAGTATTCAACTCCACTGCACACTATATTAATTCAACTGCCATATACAGACATCCAGAACATGGTAAATTTTTTAAAGATTTACAGTAATTGCTGTGAAGAATTTCTTACTCTTGTGGGATAATGTCTTTCTTGACGAGGGGAAGTCATTCTGCTTGGCAGAAGAGGTGGCTGTGAAACAATCTCAGATTCTGGGGCCTCCACTGTGGTGGCTTTAGGAGTTGACTAAGACTGGAGGAAGTGGTTCTGATAGTGGTAGCCACCTTTCTTTCTCTTTTTTCTTCTAGTTTGTGCATCTTAATCTTGGAAAGGTGGATTTAGTTCACTGGAGTATTCTCTTATTAATCCTTCTATTGCTTCCTTTACAATATGAACACTCCTCTTGGTTTCCTCATTCACAACATTATCTGATAAATCCTCTATTTTCATAACTCCATTGACTCCTTTTTTTTAGCCTTCCCTTCATCTAGCTGGGCTTTGGTCTTTGCATCTACCTTTGACAAGCAGTTTTTGTCTCTCACTGGAAGTTCATGCAATAACCTTAATGCAGGCAGAGCAGATTCTGGTTCATTATACACACAAAAGCCGAATGCTTGCAACTTTCCTTCCATCTTAACACCAAGCAACATGTTGCAAATAACTGCCTGATTTACATATCGAGCTTTCTCAGTTATGTTGTCTGTAAAAGCTGTTGTAGCTTTCATCATTTTCACACTTCCTCTGAGCAGCATAGCCCTTTCCAAGGTCTAATATGCTTTCCAACCCAAGGCAAAGAGGGTGGCCCCAACACCTGTTTGTCCTCTGTCAGGCAATGGTTCATGGTGATCGGCATGGAGACAGTTGAGGCATCATTTCTTAATTCGCTTTCAGTTATCTTCATTGCAGGGGATCTGACATGCAAATTGTGGATGGATCTCCAATCAAGCTGTGGTTGTCTCAGCCAATCATACCCCATCAATGCTGGTCCTTCTGTTTTTACCACAAACAAGCTCAATGTGGCTTGATGGTTGTTGTATTTCAGTTACGAATGTCATTCCCACACAAGTTATCTTTTCTCCAAGTTCTTAGTTGGATATCTGCACAGGCTTCAGTTTGGTATCTTTGAAATGCCATTGAGCACATGTCCAAATTCATCTTAATTAATTTGCGGTTCACTTCTGGCGCAAGATGCATTGCTTGTCTATTGTTAATTTTCACATTGTAAATCTCAAGGCTACACAATCCTGTCTCTCTCATCATCAGATTTTTCATCAAAAGCATGCAGATTAGTGCTTTCCTTGAAGCTACAATTTGACTTTTTAAGCTTTTTCTCTTCTTTGTGCAGCCCATTTATTTTTGTTCGCCTGACACGCTCCTTCTCAGTCCCTCAAGAAATCTCACCAAAGTTTACCAGATGAAATGTGGGAGACACTGAAGTCAGCTAGACGAAGGTTCTATGGTCTGATGAAACCAAAATTGAGCTTCTTGGCCATCAAACTAAATGCTATGTTTGGCATAAGCCAAACATCATACATGATCAAAAAACACATCATCCCTACTGTGAAGCATGGTGATGGCTGCATCACTGCAGCAGGCCCTGGAAGGCTTGTGATGGTAGAGGGCAAAATGAATGCAGCAGGATACAGGGATATCCTAGAGGAAAACCTGATGCAGTCTGCACGAGAACTGCAACTTGGGAGAAGGATTTGTTTTCCAGCAAGACAATGACCCCAAACAGCCAAAGCTATACAGGAATGGCTTAACAACAAGAAAGTTAATGTCCTAAAGTGGCCAAGTCAGAGTCCAGACCTCAATCCAATTGAGAAGTTGTGGCCGGACTTGGAAAGGGCTGTTCACTCATGATCCCCATTGGAATCTCCATTCCAATGCAATCAATTATTTTCTGTTTTATATTTGTTAAAAAAAAATTAGATCACTTTGTAGAGATCTGTTTTCACTTTGACACAAAAGGGGTTTTCTTCTGTTGATCAGTGACAAAAAAGCCAAATTAAATCCACTAATTCAATGCTGTAAAATAATAAAAACTGAAAACTTCCAAGGGGGTGAATACTTTTTATAGGCACTGTTTTTATATTATGCATTTAATGTTTCAATGTTTGAGTGATTATATATTTATATACAGGTGGCCCCCGCTTTCCGAACTTTCGATTTATGACAACTCGCTGTTACAAAAGACTTACATTAGTATCTGTTTTCGCTAACCAAAGATGATTTTCGCTTTTACGAAAAGAAGACCCCCGCTTTATATGTGTGTTTACCCCGAGAAAGACTACCATGACCGTGAAGCCTTGTGCAGGCAGTTGTTTGCACATGCGTGCACGTGCGTGCGTAGGCGTGTACGCGCCTATTTTTTTTTTCCAAATCGATTTTGGCTCGCTGCCTTCCCGAGTTTGATAAGTGAAACTACACCGTACCTACAATATTTCTACTTTATATAGGGTGTAAATTTATCATATCATTCCTGCTTTTACTATATGTTAGTGTTATTTTAGGTTTTATGTGTTATTTGCTTTGTTTTTTTTGGGTCTGGGAACGCTCAAAAATTTTTCCCATATAAATTAATGGTAATTGCTTCTTCACTTTACGACATTTCGGATTACAAACAGTTTCATAGGAACGCTCTACCTTCAGATTGCGGGGGAAACCTGTATACATTTTTTCACTCAAATATTATTGAAACATTAAATACACAAGAGCTTGAATTGGCTGATACCTGCATCTGACAGGCAGCCTGTTCGGCCACATGAGCTCCAAATACAAGCAAGCATCAGACTCTGAGGCTCTGATGCAAGATCCCACTGGCAGCTTGCAGTTTTTCACATTATTACATTTTAAAGATTGTAAAACCGGTTTAAAACAATTCAAGTAGATTACTTTTAAGTTATTAAACATGTATGAATTAGTTTAATATGTAACATTATGACATTAAGTAAAAAGAATTTAGTCTGTTGCAAAGGGCAAAAGTGAATGGGTAGCCATTCCAATTGCACTGGCAGATATATGACAACCAGATGCAAAAGGCTCCTAGACTCTCTCCTTAGAATATTCTGCTCAGTCTTTGGTCTCAAATGTGAATTCAGCAACAGAACAATCAATTCAAACAGTGAATTCAAACAATCATACCTGAACACAGTACGTCCTCATACTCTCAGTCGCTTCACCCCACAGAAACTGGCACAAGCACCCGCCTGATGAGCCACAAAGGCTCGGGACAGGACTTGGAATGTGGATATAGTGCCTCAATGTTTTTTTGCAAATCATTCTAATCATATTACCTTTTCATTTCCATCAAACCCTAGCTAATCTCAAAGATGTATTCATCTAATAACCTACTGTCAGGTTCTTTTGATACTTCTAGTTGCTAAGTAATCTTGTCATAGACTTAAGCAGTGATATTCCTGAACTATGAATTGTTACTGTCAACAAAACTGCATTCCCTAGTTTTCATTAATGGATAATTAGTGAGTCTTACTTCAATGGTTGGTAAGTTGATGGACAAGATCCTGAGAGGCAGGATTTATGAACATTTGGACAGGCATATTATGATTAACAATAGTCAGCATGGCTTTGTCAAAGGCAGGTCGTGCCTTATGAGCCTGACTGAATTTTTTGAAAATATGACTGAACACATTGATGAAGGTAGAGCTGGAGATGTAGTGTATATGGATTTCAGCAAGGCATTTGATAAGGTACCCAATGCAAGGCTTTATGGATCCAGAATTGGCTTGCACACAGAAGTGGTTGTAGATGGGTCATATTCTGCATGGAGGTTGGTGACCAGTGGTGTGCCTCAATGATCTGTTCTGGGACCCCTACTCTTCATGATTTTTATAAATGATCTGGATGAGGAAGTGGAAGAATGGGTTAGTAAATTTGCTGATGACACAAAGGTTGGAGGTGTTGTGGATAGTGTGGAGGGCTGTCAGAGGTTACAGCGGGACATTGATAGGATGCAAAACAGGGCTGAGAAGTGGCAGATGGAGTTCAACCCAGATAAGTGTGAGGTGCTTCATTTTGGTAGGTCAAATATGATGGCAGAATATGGTATTAATGGTAAGATCGTTGGCAGTGAGGAGGATCAGAGAGTCCATAGGACACTCAAAGCTGCTGCACAGGTTGACTGTGTGGTTAAGAAGGCGTATGGTATATTGGCCTGCATGAACCGTGGGATTGAGTTCAAGAGCCGAGAGGTTATGTTCCAACTGTACAGAACCCTGGTCAGACCCCACTTGGAGTACTGTGCTCAGTTCTGGTCACCTCACTAAAGGAAGGATGTGGATACTATAGAAAGGGTGCACAGGGGATTTACAAGGATGATCCCTGGATTGGGGAGCATGCCTTATGAAAATAGGTTGACTGAACTTGGCCTTTTCTCCTTGGAGCAACAGAGGATGAGAGATGACCTGTTAGAGGTGTATAAGATGATGAGAGGCATTGATTATGTGGATAGTCAGAGGCTTTTTCCCCAGGGTTGAAATAGCTGACATAAGATGATACAGTTGTACAATGTCCTGTGTATGTTACTCAAAATGGCTTCTTTGGTTTGTTACGAGTAGGAATGCTTCTTTGTCTGATAAGTGTTTCGCTCGCCGTAGTTTCGCTTTAGAATGGCTGATATGGTAATTGTATTCATTTGTTAATCAATGGGGAATGTTATTGTGTTTTGTGAGGCTGGGAACTTGGGGGAAGGGTTGCGCGGGCTTGGGGGTGAGGGGAGTCGGGAGGGAGACGCCGAGGAAGGTGGACGTGCACTCGGAAGACCACCGGGGAGTCCGAGGTGGAAGACGGAGGCAAGCGACGAGGGGTCAAATGGTTCGATGGTTGAGCTCCAACGAGTGCATTAAACTGACTGAACTTTGATAAGTTGGCGCCTTTTGTTTTTTCCCTTGTATTGCCTAATACTCTTTTAATTTTAGTAAACTCTTTAAAGTGTATTTCATAACGGTATTTGTTGTGGGTTTGATACTGTTGGCGGGCGCGAGGCATAAACTCGATTCTCACAGCACCTGAGTGTACGGGAGGTGGGTTGGTGAGTGGCTGGATCTCCTTTTCCCCTAGACATATACCAGCCTGTTGGGTAAGTGTTACACAGTTTTAAGGTGCTTGGAAGTAGGTACAGAGGAGATGTCAAGGGCAAGTTGTTTTTTTTTTTAAAAACGCAGAGAATGGTGAGTGTGTAGAATGGGCAGCTGGCAACAGTGGTAGAAGCAGATACAATAGGGTCTTTTAAGAGACTTTTGGAAAGGTACATGGAGCTTTGAAAAATAGAGGGCGATGGGTAACCCTAGGTAATTTCTAAGGTAAGTACATGTTCAGCACAGCATTGTGGGCCTAAAGGCCTGTATTGTGCTATAGGTTTTCTGTTTCTGTAATACAGTTGAGAAGACACACAAGCATCTCTCTAAAAAAAGAGAAATTCTCGCCCATGTTGTCAAAACATCAAACCTCCCGATGCCAGCATTTTTCACATTACTAATGAAATCTAGGGCTGTATATGGAAACAGATTATTGCTATAAAATACAGCCAAAATATTCAAACTAAAATAGGACATAGTATACTGTACATCCAGCAGAATTAATGACCAAGGTGGGATATAGATTCAATTTGTTTGGAAAAGTGTCTGTGGTGCCATTACATTAAAGCAGATTGATTTTATTCAGTTGCATTTTTTCATAATGAGGACCAGTTGTTTTCACCCAGAGAATTCCTAAGCTTCTTTTAACAGCTTATTTAAAGCAAAATGGTCAACCCCTGACCCATTCATTTGTACATGTTTTCTTGTTTAATTTAAAGTTTTTTAAAAAATTATAATTCTGGAAACACTTAGCAGGTCAGACAGCAGCATCTCCAGAAAAAGGAATAGAATTAACATTCAGGTCAAAGACCCTTCAGAACTAGGAAAAAGAGAAAAACAAGTTACTTTAAATTTGTATTCTAGGGCAAGAGCTGATTAAGATAAAATGAATATCTGATAGGGCAAGGCTATGCCATGGGACAATTTGTAGTGATCTTCTGGTCAAATAGGTTAATGGAAGCACAAAACCATAATGTGTGGCAAATGTTAGGTCTATAGGACTTGCCTAGTGGTCAGGTTGGAACAGTGAGGGGAGCAACTACTGAGCCAATATCAGAGATGAGTGACTTAGAGTAGTTGTATTAGTTCTGATGCAGAGAAACAGAGCACCTGAAGTGGGAGAATTCATTATTTAATCCAGAAGGTTGTAATGTACCCAGATAGATTTGGTTTTCTTCAAACTTGCACTGGGCCTCGTTGTAACAGTGCAGGAGGAGATCACAAATAGTTTAGAAAGGCTGTGGGAAGGAGTACCGCGGTGGCAAAGTGGAAGCTCAGAATCACATCTGCAGATGAACATGGGCACCGCATAAAGTTGCCACCCAATCTACAGGTGATTTCATGAATGTGGAAAAGATTATATTGTAAATGTTAAATGCAGTAGATTGCAAGTAGTGCAAGTGCATCACTGCTTCTCCTCAAATGACTGAGTCGCCAGATGACACCGAGAGCTAGGAGAGGTATTGAATCTCCTGGGGTGCTCTGGGAAAGTCCTGCAAAATGGAAGTATTTGATAGAAACTGAAGAACTGACCTGGGAGTGACAAAGGAGAGGGTCAATTTGTACTTAGTGTTGTTACCATGGAACTGTCAGTTATTGGAAAGGATGATCCACTGAATGCATAACTGGTGGGGTGGAGAAAGAAAACCAAGTGAGTTTTATCCTTGCTGTATCCAGAAGAGGTGAGAGTAAAAAGGTTAAGCTGATAAGAGTGTCCATAATTGCCCATTTAATCTAGAGCAAGTGCATGAAAATTAAAAAGAAGTTGTTCAATGTCAGCCATGCAAATGAGAATTGGATTGACCTCTGTTCAGGAAAGCTTAATTTATGTCGCACCCTTCTGGATCCGGGATGTCTCCAAAGAATTTTTCCAATCACTGAAATACCTTAGATATAATCACTACTGAAATACTGGAAATGCACAAAGCAAACTCCTTCAAATAGTGAAGTAATAAAGAACATTTTCGGGTACTGTTTGAGGAACAAACATTGTTCAAGACACCAGGGATAACGCCTGTGCTTTCCTTGAAATGTTCCCACGGTTTATTTTTCATCTACCAGAGGAAGCAGGCTGCACTTTGGTTTAAAGTCTCATATGACTGACAGTACCTCTAACGGCCATTTAGTCCCACAGAGGAGCACAATGCTAAACTCGGTGTTCAAGTTTCTGCAGTAGAACTTCACCCTAAGGACTCTTCTTAAGAAAGAGGTCTACTACTAGATGAGTCAAGACAGTCATTAGACATAGCCAGCAAATTAGTGATTCCTGGAACACCAAGTTCTCAATTTAATTTTGATATCATCACTTGCTGGATTTGATAAATGTTTGAGACAAGTTAGGCTCAGCAGTTTGAGGGAACCAAATTCTTAACAAAAGAATGCCTCCAAACACATAACAAGTACAGGCTCATCCTATTGCCTGGAAACTTACTTTCAGCCCCCAAAAAGCAATCAAGTAGATTCTAGGAAACAGAAATGTTTGTACAATTACTTTCATTAATCAACCTAGCTTAACATTCAATTTGTGTTCTACTCAGGAATTGAGTAAGTTCCTTTTTGATTGTTCTGCAGAAAATACATTTTAACTGGCTATTTATTCCAGAGGTCGACAACCTCTTAGAATTATGTTTAATTCCTTGTACTTGTAACTTTTATTAATGTCTATGTTCTTGTCAAGGTATTGAAATCCTTCCATAATTTAAGGGCTCAATTGTATCAGCCTAAAGTCAGTATGTCAAAGGTAAAGAGATTCTATCTTTGAAACCTAGGTGCACTTAAAATTTGTAATTGAAAGTGAACTATTCACTGGCTCAAATACTCTGATATGACACTGCAGTTAGTGAGCATCATCACAGATCTGAACAGATATAGTTGAATGGATATAGCATAGTAAATACAGTCACCTCAACCCAATTGTACAGGACTACCTTTTTAATAGTAAAATCTATTTTTTGTTCAATTATGACTTTCAACTTGATCTTTATCAAAGTTGTTTGCCTACTTCTATCATCTAAAAACTTGGGAAAAGTTTCTCAAATGCCTTTCTCAAATGCAAACTGTGAAATGTACAGCAGTATTGTGCCAAAGTCTTCGGCACATATATAACTAAGGTGCTCAAGCCTTTGGCACAGTACGGTACTTGTCAATGTGGAGTGGAGAGCAAGTTTGTAAACTTGGCTGGAACAAAGGATGTTGGGAATGGTGAGGGTGGAGTGCTACTTGTTAGCAGGGAAGTGGTGTTAGGCAAATTGAAGGGATTAAGGGCAGATAAATCCCAGGGGCAGATGGTCTGCATCCCAGAGTGCTTAAGGAAGTAGCCCAAGAAATAGTGGATGCATTAGTGATAATTTTTCAAAACTCCTTGGATCCTGGATTAGTTCCTGAGGATTGGAGGGTGGCTAATGTAACCCCACTTTTTAAAAAAACGGAGAGAGAAACTGGGGAATTATAGACCGGTTAGCCTGACATCGGTAGTGGGGAAAATGCTAGAGTCGGTTATCAAAGATATGATTACAGCACATTTGGAAAGCAGTGAAATCATCGGACAAAGTCAGCATGGATTTGTGAAAGGAAAATCACGTCTGACGAATCTTATAGAATTTTTTGAGGATGTAACTAGTAGAGTGGATGGGGAGAACCAGTGGATGTGGTATATTTGGATTTTCAAAAGGCTTTTGACAAGGTCCCACACAGGAGATTAGTGTGCAAACTTAAAGCACACGGTATTGGGGGTATGATATTGATGTGGATAGAGAATTGGTTGGCAGACAGGAAGCAAAGAGTGGAAATAAACGGGACCTTTTCAGAATGGCAGACAGTGACTAGTGGGGTACCGCAAGGCTCAGTGCTGGGACCCCAGTTGTTTACAATATATATATTAATGATTTAGACGAGGGAATTAAATACAGCATCTCCAAGTTTGCAGATGACACAAAGCTGGGCGGCAGTGTTAGCTGTGAGGAGGATGCTAAGAGGATCCAGGGTGACTTGGATAGGTTAGGTGAGTAGGCAAATTCATGGCAGATGAAATTTAATGTGGATAAATGTGAGACCTGGATGCCATTGTACACCAGTCATTGAAAGTGGGTATGCAGGTACAGCAGGTGGTGAAAAAGGTGAATGGTATGTTGACATTCATAGCAAGAGGATTCAAGTACAGGAGCAGAAGGGTTCTACTGCAGATGTACAAGGCATTGGTGAGACCACACCTGGAGTATTGTGTACAGTTTTGGTCCCCTAATCTGAGGAAAGACATTCTTGCCATAGAGGGAGTACAAAGAAGGTTCACCAGATTGATTCCTGGGATGGCAGGACTTTCATATGAAGAAGGACTGGATCGACTGGGCTTATACTCGCTGGAATTTAGAAGATTGAGGGGGGAACTTATTGAAACATATAAAATTCTAAAGGGATTGGACAGGCTAGATGCAGGAAGATTGTTCCCGATGTTGGGGAAGTCCAGAACGAGGGGTCACAGTTTAAGGATAAAGGGGAAGCCTTTTGGGACTGAGATGAGGAGAAACTTCTTCATACAGAGATTGGTGAATCTGTGGAATTCTCTGCCACAGGAAACAGTTGAGGCCAGTTCATTGGCTATACAAGAGGAAGTTAGATATGACCCTTGTGGCTAAAGGAATCAGGCCTACTCTTGCACCTATTTTCTATGTTTCTATGTACGGGAGGGGCATGGGACAGGTGATATATAGAAGAAGTGCCGGGGTATGGGTGCAGAGACATCCAGCTCTGAAACACCAGACGTCATTTGATTCCAATAAACTGATTTAATGATTCAACTTGGAATGCTCCCAGAGATAGGAAACTACAAAAGTGACCAAAAATTTGCTAACAAAATCCCATCTGGAAAGAAGAGGTTCCAATTCTGGTAACAAGCCCAAAATGTCCTCAGGTTAAGCCCATTTTCAACTACATCATTTGGGTTTTTTTCCCAGCAGTGTGAGAAGAGATTTCTAGACCTTAATCTAATTTTCTTTTCCCTTCTTTAGTTTTGGATGTAGAATAGTGCTGGAGAGAATAGCTTCAGGCGTATTTCCTATTCGTCAGATGTCATTATTAGAAAAAAAGAACAGAAGCATACATCTAACTTCCCAATAGTAATGCTTGGTCCAAAAAGTATAATAAAGCCACTTATGGGGTTAAATGTTCTTGGATATTTGAAGACATTTATTTTAACATGTTTTATTGTTCTCTTAATGCTGCAAAATACTTCAGTGCTAGTTTTGAATTTTGAGACTGAACCTCTTACTCAGTTCTTTAACAATTGCATCATCTGGAGGATAAACCATGCATTACAGTTTCAACTTGTTAGATTAACTTCTAACCTTCTCCAATCTTCATCAACTTGGATACAAAGCAAACACCATCATGAAAGTGAAACACTGTCACTGTGAAGCATCAATATATCTAGATCCCCCCCCCACCCCCAAATGCAATCACGTGTAATAAAATCAACAGAAATTTTAAACCAAGAACAAAATATTGACAATTAGTAAAACAAAGGAACATTACACCAATTCTCTTCACTTTCATCCTGCTATCAAAATAGAGTTAATTTAAGAGAAAAACTGCAAGACATCAAAATACTTTGCAGGTTAGGCAAAGTACAGTCAATGCAATCTCAGAAGACCATCACTTCCTGCGTGGCTTATTTTCTCTGCACAATCTCAACTATGGCAGTTAAGAGACTTGGATCAGCTTTATGGTACAGGACACATTAGAAGAGGCCGGACAAAAAAAGAAAGTTATTTATTCTAGATAGATGCATATCTCAATTCTTTTGGCTAAAAATCATTGAAACCTGCTACCCACAAGATTAATTTCTCTATACGGATAATTTATAATACTACAAA
This sequence comes from Hemitrygon akajei, assembly GCF_048418815.1. Taxonomy (NCBI): domain Eukaryota; kingdom Metazoa; phylum Chordata; class Chondrichthyes; order Myliobatiformes; family Dasyatidae; genus Hemitrygon; species Hemitrygon akajei. The sequence continues at coordinate 141,540,385 of NC_133128.1, read as the reverse complement.
GATAATAATACATTATAGAACAATAATAATGTTTGCATACAATGCCATTAGCTTGTTAACTAAAATGCACTAGCTTTAATCTGATTACAAGAGTGCAGATCCTTTTAAAATGAGAAAATTGAGGAAGTCCCATGACTATCTTTTTCCAGATCTTAAAAGCATAATTAAATGACTTTATAGACAATACAATTGGGACTGCAACACTAACAGTTATCTTTAGATTTTTATTTAACAGTTATGTGGTCAATCAGCTACAGATGAAAGAACAATAAATTCATAAAGTTCACAAATTTCTTTTTGGCCCAGTTAAAAAGTAGTATTTCTATGTGAAAACCAAAGAGTATTCTTAATAAAGAAATCAATCACATACACTGGATTTTATACTTACCTTTATCAAATGCTTGGTAACATTTGAGGAAACTACAGTATAAACAATAGTTAGTATCTACTGTAAAAAGAAATTCTTTGAACTCATTATAATTATTCTCACATTTCTTCTCACATTGAGTAGCAGAGATTAAAACTATATTCTGTGTGCTTTAGAAAAGGAAATGAATAAAACTATAGATACACTGTGGGTTGCACAAATAACGTAACAGAATAAACAGAATTTCCACTTAAACCAACACATAGTTTGCTGCATTTCATTATTTAAGTAATTGTATCAAATTATAAATTGTAGGAATAGCAATAGCAGAACAATGTTTCTTTACCTGATCTTTTTGTTTTGTTGCAGACTTTGAAGATTCATAATCTTTCTTGGTTTCCAAAATCTTCTTGACAAGTCCACCTTAATGAAAACAGATTACTTGTAGTATTGTGTGTACGCATTGAAAAAAATTTACAAGCTTGTAAAATTTGCTTGAGAGAAGTTACTTCCTCTGATTGGGAAGCCCAGAACAAATGTAAATAAACATGGAGCCAAACTATTTTTTGTGTTAATCAGAAAGCACTTCACCCAGGCAATGGAACCATTATGGAAATATGGAATTCTCTTCCAATGGACCATTGATACAAGGTCAATCTGAATACTGTAAAATTCAGATGGGTTAAATTTTCAAAGGCTGGAATGTTTAAACTTATACTAAGCAGGGTCAATGAAATTTCAATACAGGGCAGGTACAATCTCCAGAAAGCCATCTCATTTGTACCTGCCCTTACACTTCCTCCCTCACCACCATTCAGGGGCCCCAGATAGTCCTTCCAGGTGAGGCGACACTTCACCCGTGAGTCGGCTGGTGTGGTATACTGCGTCCGGTGCTCCCGGTGTGGCCTTTTATATATTGGTGAGACCCGACGCAGGCTGGGAGACCGTTTCGCTGAACACCTACGCTCGGTCCGCCAGAGAAAACAGGATCTCCCAGTGGCCACACATTTTAATTCCACGTCCCATTCCCATTCTGATATGTCTATCCATGGCCTCCTCTACTGTCAAGATGAAGCCACACTCAGGTTGGAGGAACAACACCTTATATACCGGCTGGGTAGCCTCCAACCTGATGGCATGAACATTGACTTCAATAACTTCTGTTAATGCCCCTCCTCCCCTTCTTACCCCATCCCTGATATATTTAGTTCTTTTCTCCCCCTCCCTTTTTTTTTCTTTCTCCCTCTGCCCGTTCTCCATCTCCCTCTGGTGCTCTCCTCCCCCTTTCTTTCTGCCTGGGCCTCCTGTCCCATGATCCTTTCCCTTCTCTAGCTCTGTATCCCTTTTGCCAATCACCTTTCTGTCTCTCAGCTTCACCCCACCCCCTCCGGTCTTCTCCTATCATTCAGTATTTTCCCCTCCCCCTCCTACTTCCAAATCTCTTACTATCTTTCCTTTCAGTTAATCCTGAAGAAGGGTCTCGGCCCGAAACGTCGACAGCGCTTCTCCCTACAGATGCTGCCTGGCCTGCTGCGTTCCACCAGCATTTTGTGTGCATTGCTTGAATTTCCAGCATCTGCAGATTTCCTCGTGTTCGTCATTTGTAAAATGGCAATTCCAAGCTCAACTTGAATCACTAAAGAGGATGCTCAACAGCTGTAGCTGGGCTTGAATTCTATCACCACCTACAAAAGTAAAACTAAGCGACAAGGCTTTGCTCCCACACGAGCTCAATGCCCTTTATGTTCCTTTGACTGTCAAAGCATGGAGAAACCTTAAGGAACTCCCAAATCCCCCAATGATCCTGTGATTTCAGTCTCTGAGGCTGACGTGAGAGCTCCCTTCAGGGGTAAACCCAAGGAAAGCATCCAGATGTCCTCTACCTGACCCAGTACTAAAGACCTGTGCTGATCAATTGGCTGGAGTATTCACCAAAATTTTCAACCTTTCACTTTGGAAGACTGAGGTACTCACCTGCTTCAATCAGACTTCAATTGTACCAGTGCCCAAGGAGAACTTGGTAACCTGCCTCAACGACAATTATCCAGTAGCACTTACATCCACTGTGGTGAAGTGCTTTGAAAGGTTGATAATGAAACACAACTCCTGCCTGAGAAGCGACTTGGATCCACTCTAATTTGCCTACTGGCATAACAGGTCATCAACAGATGCTATTTCATTGGCTCTTCACTCAACCATGGAACATCTGGACAGTGAAGATGCATATAATCAGCATGCTCTTGATTGACTCGCTTAGCAATCAATACTATCACCCCCTCAAAACTAATCAATATGCTTCAAGACCTTAGCCTCAATACTTCCTTATGCACTTGGATCCTTGATTTCCTCACTTAACGATCCAGTCAGTTCGAAGTGGCAACATCTCCTCCACAATCTCCATCAGCACAGGTGCACCACCTGGCTGTGTGCCTAGACCCCTGCTCTACTTGCTTTATACTTATGACTATGAGGCCAAGCACAGCTCCATATTTAAGTTTGCTGACAACACCGCAGTAATCAGCTGAATCAAAATTGGTGATGAAAATCTGGCCAAGTTGTGCCACAACAACAACCTCCCAATCAATGTCAGCAAGACCAAGGAGCTGATTATTGACTTCAGGAAGATGAAGCCGGAGGTCGATGAACCAGCCCTCATCAGAGGTGGAGAATGTCAGCGATTTAAATACCTCAGGTGTTATTATTTCCAGAGAATTTGCCCTGGATGCAGCATACAACTGCCATCATGAAGAAAGCATGGCAGTACCTCTACTTTCTTTGAAGTAGGAGAAGATTCAGCATGTTAATTAAAACTTTGACAAACTTCTATAAATGTGCAATGGAGATTGTCAAGTTGCATCATGGCCTGGTATGGAAACACCAAAGATCTTGATTGGAAAAGCCAAAAACAAAAAAAATTTAAAAAATAGTGGATATAACCCAGTCCATCACGATAAAGCCCTCCCCACCACTGAACACATTTACACGGAGCGCTGTCGCAGGAAGCGGCATCCATCAAGGATCCCCACCATATAAGCCAAGCTTTCTTCTTGCTGCTGCCATCAGGAAACATGTAAAGGAGCCTCAGGACACACACCACCAGGTTTTGGAACAGTTATGACCCCTCAATCATCAAGCTCTTGATCCAGAGGGGATAGCTTCACTAAACTTCACTCGCCCCATCACTAAACTGGTCCCACAACTTATGGACTCACTTTCAAGGACTCATCTCATGTTCTCGATATTTATTGCTTATTATTTGCATTTTTTCTTTTCATATTTGCACAGTTTGTTGCCCTTTGTACACTGATTGTCTCTCTGTTCTGTTGGGTGCAGTCTTACTTTGATTCTATTATGTTTCTTGAATTTACTGTGAATACCCACAAGAAAATATGCCAAATATGTACTTTGATGATAAATTTACTTTGAACTTTACTTCCCAATTAAATCATCTTTTTATGACTCCTATATTCAATGGAATACAAGCTTAATAACATAAGCTTTAACATTTTAAGGCCTGATTGTCTTAGGTGGGGTGTTATAAGTGAATTATACACTAGATGCAGTTTAGGCAGAGCCTTGTACAGTTGTAACATAACTTCCATCCTTTGGAATTCTAACTCACAAAAGGATAGGTCAATAATCTAATACCTTTAAAAATGTTTCTTTATCTTTCACTAGCCTTTTGCAATTTCAATACTTGGCTTTTAAATCTCTCTATACAACATATCATACCTTAAATTACCATATAACCACCCACACTAAACACTATCAATGAGATCTGCATACAAACTACTAAACACAACATTTTCACTAGACACTTTATGTTCCCATCTATCCACACTGCTTAGTATTTAACAAATTTAACATCACTAGACTTAATAGATTATCTTTTCATTAGAATAAAGTTTTTAAAAAGCTAAAAGAAAACCTCATTAAATATCTCTGCATGACACCACTTATAATGCAAAATAGGGGAAGCTATAACATTAAATAGCATTTATTAGACGCACATACCATGGTCTTCACCATCATGCAGTTCTACTACTGTCACCTAGAAAATAAAAACAGATTTGAAGTAAATCCAATTAACAATTCTATCACTCCAGAGCAAATGGTAACATTTCTTTTATGAAATGTGATTATTAATATTTTAAAATATTTCAAATCAAGCATATAAGCAACCCGGATCATATTCTATCATATTGCCATTGTTTCATTATTGTAGAATGATTATATTTCCATTTTTTAAGGTTAAAATTAGTAATAATCCCAGTATTTAAATTGCTCATTGTGGTAGACTAGGAGTTAAGATGTTTTAAAACTTCCTCTAAAAGAGTTGGAGACAAACCTTCAATTAAGACAACTGTAGAACATTTCACTGTTTCAGTCATGGAAGACCAACATTTCCTTGCCCCCATACCCCTTCTACCTCCAGCAGAACTCTTAGCCCACAAAGGAACAAATCAAATCTACCCATTTTATTCTAGTTCCTGACAGTACTTACTGTGCCACAAATAATTTAACATACTGTCCCTGGGTTTAAAATTGTAGTTGAACTCATATGATGTAAATAGAAATGGCTATACATATTTAAAGAATAAAGCTTTATATGCCAGAACATATACTCTTGTCTACGCAAAGCATGCTTAAAATGCAAATCACAACACAGCAGCCCAATCAGTGAGCAAAGTGACTACTACCAAATTGATTAGTTGCCCGGTTTGTCAGGTGGATTAGATCAATAATCAGTTACAAATCAAAAAAGTTATGACTCCTCCCACATTCCAACAACATACAGGTTAGGATGGTCACACGGGTGTAATTGGACAGTGCGGAAACATTGGACTGGAAGGGCCTGTTACCGTACTGTATTACCAAACAAAAATAAGTAAAAGTAAATTATAAATTACAGTTTATTACATACTAGTTTTTTGTCAATGTGGTACTGTAATTCACTATTTGTTCACTCTTTCTGAAAAATGTACATCATAAGTTTAATAATAACAACCAGTGAAAATATACCTGAGCCTTCCATAAGCATGGGGTATCTTTTTTAAAGCTACAAATCAAGATAATTCTAGAATTTATAATCATACCTGCAACAATACTAGGAATGTCAACTATTTTCATCTTAACCCATGGAAACAATGATACTGAATTCTACATAAAAGTCAGTGATGGCCCACTCAATTTTGAAATCTTTGCTTTACTCTCACCTTATCTAGATCAGCCCATTTTATATCTGCCTACTTCTCAAATAAATAGGCTGTAATAAATAAAGTCTGGGTGTATCAATTATTCCACTAAAATTAACGTAGGACACAAATGATCTAAGAGGGGGAGAAAAAGACCATCAAGGTTGTCATGCAAAAATAGGACATCACAAATTACAATATTCAAAGTTTTGCAGGTTTTAAGTGATTGAAAAGGTATTTTAAAATAACTTATTGGTCATCTCTGGGTCAGAGCTGGCAGGAAGGAAAGCAAGGAGGGAGGAGGATGGGGAGAAGTGGAAATTGTAAATTTCTGGATACCATTCAGATTTTCTTTTCAACCATCTCTGGTTGCAGCTGTATGATTATTCTTTCACTATTGTCATAAGGTGTATTAGCATTTACTTTCATTGGTTCTTTCATTTCTTACTGATATATTTACCACTTTTCCATGATTTCAATCCAATTCCATCAACTTTTAACATGACTATGTCTTTGCCCCAGTTTGATTCTTGGGACAAAAGGGTTCTTCTGAGAAAAGCTTGCGCAAAGTGAACTAATACTTGTTGGAACTGAGAGAAGTAAACATATTGAAACACAAAATTCTGACTGGGTTTGACAAGGCAGTTTCTAAGAGGATGTTTTATCTCACAAGGGAACACAGGACCAGTGTATATATAGTTTGAGACTAGTCCTTTCTGAGTCAAGGCAGATATGTGGAGGATTTCCTTCTATCAGAGGGTCATAAATCTTGGTAATAGTCTTAACAGAGAACTGTGATGGTTGAAATCACTAAAAACATTCAAGACCGAGACAGACATATTTTAGTCTATCGCAGATTCAAGTATTATGGGGGTCAAGCAAGCGAGAAAGTACAGCCAAGGGCATGATCTGATAGGCCAAGACCTTACTGAACAGTGCTGTAAACTTGAGGGACTGTACATCTTACTCCTGCTCTTAAATGTTAATTCTTATGATCAGCATCATTTGAAATTTAAATACATTCAGCTTCTCACCTTTTCCAGTTGATCTGCAATTTTTGAACCAGATTTCATACTGCAGCATCATAAAATTGTACTCCTGTACCCATGCCAGCCATTTGGAAGAGCTGTCTAATTTAGTCCCATTTACTACCCACCACTACTAGCTAACCAAGAATTGGTCCTCTTCAAATATTTACATTAGGTTTATCCAAGCAAGTACTACATTCCAGAGTTCTCCCTCTGCCAATTATTTTCAATTTAACACCTCTAATCACAAAACCATTTGAAAGGTGAAGGTAGTTTCTTCCCACTCGCTCTTTTGAAACACTTTTTCTGCATCTTTTCCAGGGCCATGACATCCTTCCTGCAATGGAGTGTCCAAAAGAGTACATAATATATCAGCTTAGCCAAACCAGTCAGTCGTTAATGCGTGACATTCTTGCTCTTGGATTTGTAAATTGGGGGATTCAATCCAAGTTTCCGTGTACTTTCTTAAAAGCCTTCTAAATTTACCTTGGAGTCTCAAGATGGCGCTCATGGAGTAAACCGCATCTAGGCTTTGCTCCAAACCTTTTACGTTTTTTTTAACCTACAAACACCCCTTAAACTTATTTTAAAGGGGTCTAAACATATAGAATTTTTTTAAAAACTATTTGAATTACTCTCAACCCGCTGAAATGTCTAGAGCAAAAGAACCGAAACAGACGAAAGAACCGTTAACTTTAGAAGTTGTTGTGAAGTTTATAGACGCTAGATTTGATGAATTGGAGAAAAAATTACTTGGAAGATTTGCACAGTATGACAATCGTTTGAGATCACTCGAAGAAAAGTTCCTGACCTTTTCACGGGAATCAAATGAACAACAAGCAAGCATTTTGGCTCTTGAAGAAGCTGCTCGTAAGAAGGATCGTATAATCGAAAAAATGCAAGAAGAGCAAACTTCGACGACCCAACAGATGGAAAGCTATAAAGCTAAAATTACTGATTTGGAAAATCGTTCTCGAAGACAAAATCTTCGGTTAATTGGAATCCCGGAAAAATTTGAAAGCGGTGATCTGACCGTTTTCTTCTCCAAATTTCTAGTGGATGTCCTGGGCGAAGATGTCCTGGATAACCCCCCATTAATCGATCGGGCTCACAGAGTCTCTAGATATCGGGCAGATTCAAGTCTGAAACCACGGCACATAATTCTCAGGATCCATTATCCTCACATCAAAGAACGACTGATTCGTGCGGCTCGTAAAAAAGGTATGATAACCTATCAAAATTTTAATTTTCGCATTCTGGAGGACTATAGCCCCGAAGTACTACGGGCTAGGCTGGCTTTCAGATCGGTTATGTCGAATTTTCACCAGAAAGGCTACAAGCAAGCGTTGCTATTTCCAGCACACCTGAGAGTCACCCTTCAAGATGGATCTTTTCGGCTGTTTAAATCGCCAGCGGATGCTCAAGGTTTCCTGGAACAATGACATTTGATCGGGCTGATCAATGTAATCTAGCCTATAGATTTGGATCTGGTATAGATTGACGTTTGGGTTCTTTTTTGATACGGTTCATATATATTTCTTATATACGATTAAAGCTCTCTTTTTTCTACCGGGTTTATTCCGATTTCATATTTTTATATATTACTAACCGATTAATGTTGAAGATGACCTATTAGGGTTATTTTTTTTTTCTTTTTTTTAATCGATATACGCTCTTTTTTTATATTTTTAGCATTTGAATATTAAGATTTGGAAGAATAAAATGGCGTTTCTTCTTCCCGACAGACTCCAGTGTCTGTAGCGTCATAACTGTTTTGATCTGTTCGAAAGTGTTAAACCTTCATTTATTGTTTTAATTTTTTTAACCCTTTTGATAATATACATTTATAACACTAATTTTATATTTTAATTTTTCCTATATCAACCCTTTTTTTATAATGTGGGTTGTTTGTATTTTTTTTTAACTTTGTTACGTCTGAGTTGCCGTCTTGAGACAAGGGGGTAATTTTAGTATTAGATCGCTCGCTTGCCTCTGTTTGGCTTTTTTCCTGGGGTTTTGAGGGTGGTGGGAGGGAGATTTTTCTTTTTTTTCTTTTTTTTGCTTGCTTTTTGCTTAGTTTTACTTCATGGGCTTATATGAAACTACTAAAATGGCTGCGGTGCTGTGACTTCCGGCTTCCCTTTGAACTTACTTTCCCCTTCCGAGTTCATGAGTTCACTTTTCTTTTAAACCTATATGTTAACTGTAATATATATTGTCAATATGGATAAGACTATTAACTTTGTTTCTTGGAATACTAATGGTTTAAATCATCCGATTAAACGGAAAAAAGTATTCAAAGTATTCCATAGAATGAATGCGAATGTTATTTTTGTACAAGAGACTCATGTTAGGAAGGTGGATAGTCAGAGGTTGTTTAGGTTTTGGAAGGGCCAACAGTATCACTCAAATTCGCAAGCCAAAGTGAGAGGTGTTTCTATTTTTATAGACTCATCAACTGCTTTTATACATTATGAAACAATTTCAGACCCGCAAGGTAGATTTTTGCTTATTACTGGGTTGCTTTTTAATCAAAAAGTTGTTTTAGTTAATGTTTATGCTCCAAATACTGACTGTCCTGAATTTTTTAAATGTTTATTTACATCCTTTCCTAATTTGAATCAATACAGATTGATAATGGGCGGGGATTTCAATTGTTGTTTAAACCCTTTGATGGATAGATCCAAACCCATTCAAACTTTTCCGAACAAATCGGCTTCTCTTATTAATTCTTTCATGATTGATTCAGCTATCTGTGAAATCTGGCGTTTTCTACACCCTAATGATAAAGAGTTCTCATACTTTTCCCATGTGCATCATAATTATTCAAGGATTGACTACTTTTTCATTGATCAGCACTTCCTTACAGATGTCATGGATTGCAAATACGACTCTATTGTTATATCTGATCATGCACCTTTGAAGTTATCTATTAAGGTGACGGATTCACATATTAGTACTAAAAGTTGGAGGTTTAATTCTGTTTTACTGCAGGACTCTGACTTTATTAACTTTATTAAACAGCAAATTGATTTGTTTTTCTCAATAAATTCCACAGCAGACATCTCTAGTGGAACTCTCTGGGATACTTTTAAGGCATATATTCGTGGACAGATTATTTCATATTCTGCCGGAGTTAGGAAACGAACTAACTCTAAAATATCAACATTAGTTGATAAAATTAAGGCAATTGATAAGATTTATGCATTGACCCCTAGTAAAGAACTTTATAAAGAAAGGGTGGAACTTCAAATGGAGCATAGTTTATTGTTAACCTCTTCGATTGAAAGTCAGTTAATTAAATCGAAAGCTCAATTTTATACATATGGAGATAAGTCTGGTAAATTACTAGCTAACCAATTGAAAATTGTTTCGGATAAGCGACAAATTACTAAGATTCGTAAACAAGATGGTACTCTGACGATTGATCACAAAGAGATAAATACAGCCTTTCAAGATTTTTATAATTCTTTATATCAATCAGAATGTACTAAAGACTCTTCTATAATGAGTGAATTTTTAAGGAAATTGAATATTCCAAAAGTAACTGCTGAGGATAGTGTAATTTTGGATGCACCTATTATGGAGTCTGAAATAGAAAAGGCCATTTTCTTAATGAACTCGGGTAAAGCTTCGGGCCCAGATGGTTTTTCTGCAGAATTTTTTAAATCCTTTTCTTCTATACTTTCTCCTTGGCTTTGTAAAATTTTTAAAGATGCATTAAGTATAGGTAAACTACCACAATCTTTTTATGAAGCTTCTATTTCTTTAATTCTTAAAAAAGATAAAGATCCCACTGAATGTGCATCTTATCGGCCTATATCTTTGCTGAATATGGACTTTAAGATTTTTAGTAAAATCCTGGCTGTTAGATTAGAAAATATATTGCCTCGGATTATTTCTGAGGATCAGACTGGATTTATTAAAAATCGTTATTCATCTTTTAATATTAGAAAATTAATTAATATTGCTTATACTTCTTCATCTAAAATCCCAGAATGTGTCATCTCCTTAGATGCCGAAAAAGCATTTGATAGAGTCGAATGGTCATATTTATTTAATACTTTGCAACATTTTAATTTTAGTTCAAAATTTATATCATGGATTAAATTAATATATCAGAAACCTTTAGCTTCGGTTTTCACTAATAATCAAAGATCCCCTTTTTTTCAACTATTTCGGGGTACAAGGCAAGGTTGTCCTTTAAGCCCTTTATTATTTGACATTGCTTTGGAACCCTTGGCTATAGCTATTCGTGAATCACCCAATATTTTAGGTATTACCCGCGGGGAGACGATGTATAAGGTATCATTATATGCAGATGATTTGTTATTATATATATCTGATCCTGAAAGATCTATTCCTGCTATTTCTTCTTTGCTTGCTCAATTTAGTAACTTCTCTGGGTATAAATTGAATTTTAATAAGAGTGAACTTTTTCCATTAAATATGCATACTCCAATTTATAATCGGGTACCATATAGAATTGTTACAGACTATTTTACTTATTTAGGTATTAAAATTACTAAAAAACATAAAGATTTATTTAAAACTAATTTTTTGCCTTTAATAGATCAAATTAAGCAACTTGCTAATAGGTGGTCCCCACTATCTATGTCTTTGGTAGGTAGAATTAATGCCATTAAGATGATGATACTACCTAAATTTTTATACCTATTTCAAGCATTACCAATTTTTATTCCTAAATCTTTTTTTGATACAGTTGATTCTAAAATATCGTCGTATTTGTGGCAGAACAAAAATCCTAGGTTAGCTAAAAAATATTTACAGAAGCCTAAGAAGGAGGGCGGTTTGGCTCTACCAAACTTAAGATTTTACTATTGGGCAGTTAATATACGGTATTTGATATTTTGGACACAACAATCGACTACAGTTGCTGGCCCACAATGGGTAAATTTGGAATGTAAATCTGTGCAAGATTTCTCATTGATTTCAATCTTAGGATCTTCACTTCCCTTTTCGTTATTTAAAATGAATAAACAGATAACTAATCCTATAGTCAAGTATACATTACGAATCTGGTTTCAATTTCATAAATTTTTTGGTTTGAATAAGTTTATACTGTCAAGCCCTATAACAGCTAATTACTTTTTTCGACCATCTTCCATAGATCAAGCCTTTTATTTATGGAAAACAAAAGGTATAACATGTTTTCGTGATCTGTTTTTGGATGATAACATTATGTCCTTCGAACAATTATCTAATAAATATAATTTATCTAAAACCCATTTTTTTAGATATCTACAAATTAGAAATTTTTTATATAATGAACTAAAGTCTTTTTCGAAAGAATGTCCATTGGACATTACAGAAAGAATTTTAGCTCTTAATCCTTGTCAAAAGGGTCTTGTTGCTATCATTTATAATATGATTATGAATCTACAACCAGATATATCTGAAAAAATTAAGAAGGAATGGCAGGAAGAACTGCATTGCCCTATTTCTACTGAGCAATGGGAAAAAATTTTATTATTGGTAAACTCATCCTCTATATGTGCTAAACATACTCTAATACAATTTAAGGTCGTACACAGAGCTCATATGTCTAAAGATAAACTTGCTCGATTTTACTCGTATGTTAATCCAACCTGTGATAGATGTCATTCTGATATAGCTTCGTTGACTCATATGTTTTGGTCCTGTCCTTGCTTACATAACTATTGGAAAGATATTTTTAATATTATTTCAAGAGTTTTAAATATTAATCTCCAACCACACCCTTTTACTGCAATTTTTGGCCTACCAATGATGGATAATAAGTGTTTATCCGCTTCATTCCAACGAATGATTGCATTTATTACACTAATGGCTAGAAGATCCATTTTACTGAATTGGAAAGAAGCCAATCCTCCAACAGTATCTCAGTGGTTTTCCCAAACTATTTCCTGTTTAAGTTTAGAAAAAATTAGAAGTGGGGTTTTCGATCCTTCAGTTAAATTTGAGGAAACTTGGAGACCATTTATCCAGCATTTTCATATGAATTATACGGTCTGATCCTGAACCTTATTGTCACTATCCTGAATTGTGTGGATGGAGGTTGGGAGTCATAGGCACTACTGTATATATATAACATTATGCGATTGCCCATGTTGGTTAGTTTTCTTTTTCTATTTAGTTGTTGTTTTTTTTTTTTTTTTTGTTTTGGGGGGGGTTTTTCTTAATCATTTATATTATTATATGAGTTTGAGAGATTCTATGGATCAATATATATTTGAATGTTTATCAATCTATTATGTACTCTCAAATGTCTTGTAACAATATTTTTCTTCTGTTTTTTTTTCAAAAAACTAATAAAAAGATTTGAAAAGAAAGAAAGAAAATTTACCTTTATTTATGCATATACATCCAGCCTCACTCAGATTTAGATTGCGCTGCCTAGTATTTATCGCACTTCATCAAACTGAATCACTATTTTGTTTACATCCATCCTCTGAGTGAGACAACTGCTCTAAACCCTCTACACTGTGAAATTTGTATTTCAACCTAGCTTTGATGGATGCAACTGATTGAGTTATGAACCTGCTTTTCACGTAAATTCAAAGTGAGGGCAGGCAATCTGAATTAATCCCTTCTGCTTACTGACCTAATTAATCCCTTCTTTCTATTTAATGTCAATAGAACTGTAGTTAGTGCAAGAAACTAGAATATCAGAATGACAACACATAGACATCCTTTTCTAAGGACAGGGCTAGAACACACATCCACTGCAGCAGGTTACAACAAGCTTTACCTTGCATCTGGTTATTTTGGACTACAGCTGCAAACATTGAAACTCATCATGGGGTACTAAAAATATACTATAGCTTCCCATCTTGGGAACTATGGAAAAGCAGATCATTCCCCATTCTAACAGGTCAATGTTGATTTTAAGCTGGTTATTAATTGTACATTTGGTTATTCAGCACAAAAACAGCTTCTTTGGTAACAGTCTGCATCAAACATCAAGTACCCATTTATATTAGTCCTATATTCCCATCAGTTTTCTCCAGATTCTACCATTCAGTTAAACACTGGGGTAATTTACAGTAGCCAATTAACCTACCAGTCCACACAACTTTGAATGTGGAAGGAAACCCACCTGAAATAAACCCATGTGATCACAAGGAGAATGTGCAAACAACACAGACAGACCCCAAGGTCAGGGCTAAACACAAGCTGCTGGAACCGTGAGACAGCAGTTCTACTAGCTGCACCACTGTGCTGTCCCAACATTAAAAGCAAATTTAATGTGAAAAAGTATTTTAATAAAAGTATACTTGTATGTTATTTAATAAATAGATAACTGGAAATCAACCTAAAATTTCAAATGTCTCTAATGTTTTTCAAAATCATGCTCATAGTTTAGGAATGCCATTGGAACCATTTAGTTTAATTACTACCAGACTTCTATCAATAGTGTGAAATTCCTGTTTGCTTTCAGTTCAAGTAGTCAATATCATGAGTCCTTTTACATAATTGTTTTTATTCTAAACCCACAGCATTGTTATCATCTCTACTAGAACTGTTCTCCCTCCCCCCCCAAAAAACAAACTAAATTTTGGTATTGTTTTCATTACAGATTTAAAAAGGACATACTCTTTAAAAAAATCCCTTCCAGTATATAGATTATATTCAGTCTTTCTCCATGGCTGACAACAGAGACTGAAAAAATCCAACATCTGTTTGATTTTATCAATAGTATTGCTAATATTCAGCAAAGATAGAAAAAAAATCTATAGATCTTCATCAGATGTGGTTTCAATAAATACCAAAAGTCTATCAACACGGATGGTAGTTTGCCTCCCAGGTGCCAGGGTCCGGGATGTTTCTGATCACGTCCACGATATCCTGAAGTGCGAAGGAGAACAGCCAGAGGTCATGGTACATATTGGTACCAACAACATAGGTAGGAAAAGGGAGGAGGTCCTGAAAACAGACTACAGGGATTTAGGAAAGAAGTTGAGAAACAGGACCACAAAGGTAGTAATCTCGGGATTACTGTGGGAACGTGGCCAAGTGGTTAAGGCATTCGTCTAGTTATCTGAAGGTCGCTAGTTCGAACCTTGCCTGAAGCTGCGTGTGTGTCCTTGAGCAAGGCACTTAACCACACATTGCTCTGCAACGACACCGGTGCCAAGCTGTATGGGTCTAATGCCATTCCCTTGGACAACATTGGTGGCGTAGAGAGGGGAGACTTGCAGCTTGGCAACTGCCTGTCTTCCATAAAAAAAACCTTGCCCAAGCTTGTGCCCTAGAAACCTTCCAAGGTGCAAATCCATGGTCTATCGAGACTAATGGAGGCCTACCTACCTACCTACTACTGCCTGTGCCACGCGACAGTGAGAATAGGAATAGGATGAGGTGGAGGATAAATGCGTGGCTGAGGGATTGGAGCAGGGGGCAGGGATTCAGATTTCTGGATCATTGGGACCTCATTTGGGGCAGGTGTGACCTGCACAAAAAGGACGAGTTGTACTTGAACTGAAAAGATGGAGGAACAGGCGGTTGGCTCACAAATAGAGAAAGCTTGGAGATAGTGCCAGAGAGAGCATAGGCAGGTGATAGAGAAGGGGCGCACTCAGACCGATGCCTTGTGATGTGTCTATTTTAAAGGAAGGAGCATTATGAACAAAGCAAATGAGCTTAGAGCATGGATCAGCACTTGGAGCTGTGATGTTGTGGACATTACAGAGACTTGGATGACTCACGGACATGAATGGTTACTTGGAGTGCCAGCCTTTAGGTGCTTCAGAAAGAACAGGGAGGGAGGCAAAAGAGGTGGGGGCTTGGCACTGTTGATCAGAGATAGTGTCACGGCTGAAGAAAAGGAGGAAGTCATGAAGGGATTGTCGACAGAGTCTCTGTGGGTGGAAGTTAGGTACAGGAAAGGTCAATAACTTTACTGGGTTTTTTTTTTATTATTGACCACCCAACAGTAACAGGGACATCATGGAGCAGATAGGGAGACAGATTCTGGAAAAGTAAAGTAATAACAGAGTTGTTGTGGTGGGAGATTTTAATCTCCCAAATATCGATTGGCATGTCCCTAGACCGAGGTGTTTAGATGGGGTAAACTTTGGTAGGTGTGTTCAGGAAGGTTTCTTGACATAATATGTAGATAGCCTACAAGAGGAGAGGCTATATTCGATCTGGTATTGGGAAATGAACCTGATCAGGTGTCAGATCTCTCAGTGGGAGAGCATTTTGGAGATAGTGACCATAATTCTACCTCCTTTCCCATAGCTTTGAAGAGGGACAAGAACAGACAAGTTAGGAAAGTGTTTAAGTGGAGTAAGGAGAAATATGAAGCTATCAGACAGGAATTCGGAAGCATAAATTGGAAACAGATGTTCTCATGCAAACATACGGAAGAAATGTGGCAAACGTTCAGGGGATATTTGTGTGGAGTTCTGTGGTGTACAGGAACTGTGGTGTTCAAAGGCTGTTGTAAATCTAGTCAAGAAAAGAGCTTACAAAAGGTTAAAAAGAAACACTAAGTAACGATAGAGATCTAGAAAATTATAAGACTAGCAGGAAGGAGCTTAAGAATGAAATTAGGAGAGCCAGAAGGGGCCATGAGAAGGCCTTGGCAGACAGGAATAAGGAAAACCCCAAGGCATTCAACAAGTACGTGAAGAGCAAGAGGATAAGATATTTGAGAACAGGACCAATCAAGTGTGACAGTGGAAAAGTGTGTATGGAACCGGAGGAGACAGCAGAGGTACTTAATGAATACTATGCTTCAGTATTCACTATGGAAAAGGATCTTGGCGATTGTAGGGATGACTTGCAGTGGACTGAAAAGCTTGAGCATGTAGATATTAAGGAAGAGGATGTGCTGGAGCTTTTGGAAAGCATCAAGTTGGATAAGTCACTGGGATTGGACGAGATTTACCCCAGGCTACTGTGGGAGGCGAGGGAGGAGATTGCTGAGCCTCTGGCAATGATCTTTGCACATCATCAGTGAGAATGGGAGAGGTTCCAGAGGATTGGTGGGTTGTGGATGCTGTTCCCTTATTCAAGAAAGGGAGTAGAGATAGCCCAGGAAATTATAGACCAGTGAGTCTTACTTCAATGATTGGCAAGTTGATGGAAAAGATCCTGAGAGGCAGGATTTATGAACATTTGGAGAGGCATAATATGATTAACAATAGTCAGCATGGCTTTATCAAAGGCAGGTCATGCCTTATGAACCTGACTGAACATTTTGAGGATGTAACTAAACACACTGATGAAGATAGAGCAGTAGATGTAGTGTATATGGATTTTAGCAAGGCATTTGATAGGGTACTCCATGCAAGGCTTATTGATAAAGTAAGGAGGCATGGGATCCAAGGGGACATTGCTTTGTGGATCTAGAACTGGCTTGCCCACAGAAGGCAAAAGAGTGGTTGTAGACAGGTCATATTCTGCATGGAGGTTGGTGACCACTGGTGTGCCTCAGGTATCTGTTCTGGGACCCCTTCTCTTCGTGCTTTTTATAAATGACCTGGATGAGGAAATGGAGGGATGGTTTGTAAATTTGCTGATGACACAAAGGTTGGGGGTATTGTGGATAGTGTGGAGGACTGTCAGAGGTTACATTGATAGGATGCAAAACTGGGCTGAGAAGTGGCAGATGGAGTTCAACCCAGATAAATGTGAGCTAGTTCATTTTGGTAGGTCAAATATGATGGCAGAATATAGTATTAATGGCAAGACTCTTGGCAGTGCAGAGAATCAAAGAGATCTTGGGGTGCAAGTCCATAGGGCACTCAAAGCTGCTGTACAGGTTGACTCTGTGGTTAAGAAAGTATACGGTACACTGGCTTTCATCAGTCATGGGACTGAGTTTATGAGCCATGAGGTAATGTTACAGCCATATAGGACCCTAGACAGAACCCACTTGGGAGTACTGTACTCAGTTCTGGTCGCCTCACTACAGGAAGGATGTGGAAACCATAGAAAGGGTGCAGAGGAGATTTACAAGGGTGTTGCCTGGATTGGGGAGCATGCCTTATGAGAATAGGTTGAGTGAACTTGGCCTTTTCTCCTTGGAGTGACGGAGGATGAGAGGTGACCTGATAGAGGTGTACAAGATGATGAGAGGCATTGATCGTGTGGATAGTCAGAGGCTTTTTCTCAGGGCTGAAATGGATTGCATGACAAGGCACAGTTTTATGGTGCTTGGAAGTAGGTACAGAGGAGATGCCAGGGGTAAGTTTTGTTTTGTTTGTTTGTTTACTCAGAGAGTGGTGAGTGTGTGGAATGGGCTGCCAGCGACAGTGGCGGAGGCGGATACGATAGGGCCTTTTAAAAGACTCCTGGACAGATACATGGAGCTTTGAAAAATAGCGGGTTATGAGTTACCCTAGGTAACTTCTAAGGTAAGGACATGTTCGGCACATCTTTGTGGACCAAAGGGCCTGTATTGTTCTGTAGGTTTTCTATGTTTCTATCTATCTTACATTTAATAATAATAATAATAATAATAATAATAATAATAATAAAGTGTGCAAGCTGTATCAGATTACTCCATTGGAGGACTAAGATATTTCTTTCAGGTCGGTCAATTTGTATGACAATTTTTATCCCTCTCCAATAGCAGATTAGAGTTACATTTTGGAAACTCTGGGTTATGACCGAAGTTAATAAAATCAGTGATAGATCAACAATCTTTCCTAAACTAATGACTGGAACTCCAGCATTCTAGATATATTGATATTCATTCTATTTTCTGCTTCCATTTCTCATCATGTTCTATAATCGAGAGCGAGAGAGAGAGAGAGCGAGACACACACACACACTACATTGGAAGAACTCAGCAGGCCAGGCTATCTATGGAAAAGAATACAGTCAACATTTCCAGCCAAGACTCTTCAACCGGATTGGAGAAAAAGTGATGAGGAGTCACAGTTAGTAGCTTGTGGGTGGGGAGGGGGGGGGGAGGGAGGAAGAAACAAGGTAATAGGTCAAACTGTGGGGGAGGGGTCAAGTAAAGAGCTAGGAAGTTGATTAGTGAAAGACTTACGGGCTGGAGAACGGGGAATCTGATAGGACAGAACAGACACCGTGGAAGATAAGGGAGAAGAGCACCTGAGGAAGGCAATGATCAGGTAAGGAGATAAGTTAAGAGAAGGAAAAGGGATTGGTGAAGGAGGGGGTGGGGGCATTACCAGAAGTTCAAGAAATCAATGTTCAGGCCATCAGGTTGGAGCTTATCCAGATGGAATACAAAGTGTTGCTCCTCCAACCTGAGTGTGGCCTCATTGCAACAGTAGATGAAGTCATGGACTGACGCGTCGGAATGGAAGTGGAATTAAAATGGGTGGCCACTGAGATCCTGTTTTTCTCCCCTGGTGGATGGAGCGTAGGTGCTAGGCGAAGCGGTTTCCCAGTCTACGTCGGGTCATACCCATTTACAGATGGCCACACTGGGAACACCGGGTACAGAAGATGACCCCAAAATCACCTCACCTGGAAGGACTGTTTGGGGCCCTAAGTGGTAGTGAGGGAGGTGGTGTCGGGACAGATATACCACTTGTTCTGCTTATAAGGAAAATTGTCTGGAGGAAGATCAGCAGAGGGGGATGAATGGACAAGGGAGTCACGTAGGGAGCGATCCCTGCAGAGAGCAGAAAGTTGGGGGGGGGGGGGGAGAGGAAAGATGTGCTCGGTGTCATGTTGGAGATGGCAGAAGCTATGGAGAATTACGTGCCAGATGCAGAGGCTGATGGGGTGTAGGTGAGGACAAGAGGAACGCTATCACTCGTGGGGTGATGGGAGGATGGGGTGAGGGCAAATGTGCGCAAAATGGAAGAGATGTGGTTGAGGACAGCGTTGATAGAGGACGAGGGGAAGCTCCTTTCTTTGAAGGAGGAGGACATTTCCTTCATTCTGGAATGAAAAGCCTCATTCTGAGAGCAAATGCAGCAGAGATGGAGAAATTAAGAAAAGGAGATGGCAGTTTTAAAAGACACGGGAGGAAGAGGTGTAGTCCAGGTACAGTCTAGCACATATATGTCAAACTCAAGGCCCGCGGGCCGGATGTGGAATTATCTTTGGCCCGCGAGATAATATCTAATTACTATTAAAGCTGGCCCCAGTAATCGAAGCGCCTATGGCATATGATATGGCTAATGCTGAGTTTATTCAGGTACCAGGTTTTCAGAGTTTTTAGTGTTTATTCGGCAGTCTTCTTCATAAGAAACGGAATTTGTAAAGTGAAACACTTTGTAGTTATTGCAGAGACCGAAACACATGAGAGCAGGCTGAAAAAACGGAGGCAACGAAAGCTGCGTTCGCACGCGTCCGACTGATCCGGCCCGCATGAAGCTGCATTTTGCCCAATCCGGCCCGTGACCTAAAATGAGTTTGACACCCCGGTCTAGCAGATCAAAATTATTTATCTTAATCTGTTTTGGTTGAACTTCTTGTTTTAGAAATTCTCTCCTTTTGTATCTTATTCTACCAAATTAAACAAAAAAAAATTGAAATTGCCTGGAAGATCAGAGAATTTTTATTCTTGGTCCTTCACACTATTAGAAATTGTATTACTATCTGCTCGCAATAAAATTCCTTGATATTGCTTACACATTTTAATGGTTTCTTCTCTCATTCTAGCTCCTTCCAAATTGTCATAACATTTGAAGTACAGGAGCAACAGGACTAAACCTGTCTGACTGGGCAATAGCTTCTTCCCTCAGGCTGTGAGACCAATGAATGCCCTGCCACCACCAAGGTCTCGTCACTAGGACAGCAAGCTGTTTACTATACTGTTTACCTGTGCTGTGTACACACTTTGAATTGTGGTAATGTTTTATGTGCTATGTGTGATACAAGTTTTTGAGTGCAACTCAAGTCAAGTCACTTTTATTGTCATTTCAACCATAACTGCTGGTAAAGTACATAGTAATAATGTGACAGTGTTTTTCAGGACCATGGTGTTACATGACAGTACAAAAACTAGACTGAACTACGTAAAAAACACAGAAAAAAACACACACAACTACACTAGACTACAGACCTACCCAGGACTGCATAAAGTGCACAAAACAGTGCAGGCATTACAATAAATAATAAACAGGACAACAGGGCAAGGTGTCAGTCCAGGCTCTGGATATTGAAGAGTCTGATGGCTTGGGGGAAGAAACTGTTACATAGTCTGGTTGTGACAGCCCGAATGCTTCGGAGCCTTTTCCCAGACGGCAGGAGGGAGAAGAGATTGTATGAAGGGTGCATGGGGTCCTTCATAATGCTGTTTCCTTTGCAGATGCAGCATGTAGTGTAAATGTCCGTGATGGCGGGAAGAGAAACCCCAATGATCTTCTCAGCTGACCTCACTACCCGCTGCAGGGTCTTGCGATCCGAGATGTGCAATTTCCGAACCAGGCAGTGATGCAGCTGCTCAGGATGCTCTCAATACAACCTCTGTAGAATGTGGTGAGGATGGAGGTGGGAGATGGACTTTCCTCAGCCTTTGCAGAAAGCAGAGACGCTGCTGGGCTTTCTTTGCTATGGAGCTGGTGTTGAGGGACCAGGTGAGATTCTCTGCCAGGTGAGCACCAAGAAATTTGGTGCTCTTAACGAACTCTACCGAGGATCCGTCGATGTTCAGCGGGGAGTGGTTGCTCCGTGCCCTCCTGAAGTCAACAACCATCTCTTTTGTTTTGTTCACATTCAGAGACAGGTTGCTGGCTCTGCACCAGTCTGTTAGCCGCTGCACCTCCTCTCTGTAAGCTGATTCATCATTCTTGCTGATGAGACCCACCACAGACGTGTCACTGGCGAACTTGATGATGTGGTTCAAGCTGTGTGTTGCAGCACAGTCATGGGCCAGCAGAGTGAACAGCAGTGGACTGAGCACACAGCCCTGGGGAGGCCCCATGCTCAGTGTGATGGTGTTGGAAATGCTGCTCCCAATCCAGACTGATTGAGGTCTCCCAGTCAGGAAGTCTAGGATCCAGTTGCAGAGGGAGGTGTTCAGGCCCAGTAGGCTCAGCTTTCCAATCAGTTTCTATGGGATGATTGTGTTGAATGCTGAACTGGTCTATGAACAGCATCCGAACGTGCGTGTCTTTTTCATCCAGGTGAGTTAGGGCCAGGTGGAGGGTGATGGCAATGGCGTCATCTGTTGAGCGGTTGGGACTGTACGCAAACTGCAGGGGGTCCAGTGAGGGGGGCAGCAGGGTCTTGATATGCCTCATAACGAGCCTCTCGAAACACTTCATGATGATGGATGTGAGTGCAACAGGACTGTAGTCATTTAGGCAGGACACTGAAGACTTCTTTAGCACGAGGACGATGGTGGCGGCCTTGAAGCACATTGGAACGGTGGTGCTGCTCAGGGAGATGTTGAAGATGTCAGTGAGAACATCTGCTAGCTGGTCTGCACATCCTCTGAGCACTCTACCAGGGATGTTGTCTGGTCCAGCAGCCTTCCGTGGGTTGACCCTGCATAGGGTTCATCTCACATTGGCCACGGTGAGACACAGCACCTGGTCATTTGTAGGAGGGGTGGACTTCCTCGCCACCACATCATTTTCTGCCTCAAAACGGGCACAGAATTTATTCAGTGCATCTGGGAGGGAGGCATCACCTGCAGAGTCAGGTAATGTTGTCCTATAATTGGTAATGTCCTGGATGCCCTTCCACATGCGCCGCGTGTCATCGCTGTCCTGGAAGTAGCTGTGGATTCGCTGGGTGTGTGCATGCTTTGCCCCTCTGATGGCTCAGGACAGTTTGGTCCTTGCTGTTGTTAGGGCTGCCTTGTCGCCTACTCTGAAGGTGGAGTCGCGGGTCCTCAGCAGCGTACGCACCTCCGCAGTCATCTATGGCTTCTGGTTGGCACGTATAGTGATGGTCTTGGACAGAGTAACATCATCAATGCACTTGCTGATGTAGCTGGTCACTGATGCTGTGTACTCCTCTAAGTTGGTAGAGCCGCCATCGGTTGCAGCCTCCCTGAACATGTGCCAGTCAGTGTGCTCAAAGCAGTCTTGAAGAGCAGAGATGGCTCCTGCTGGCCAGGTTTTCACCTGCTTCTGAACTGGACTGGAGCACCTGATGAGTGGTCTGTATGCTGGGATTAGCATAACAGAGATGTGGTCTGAGTAACCAAGGTGGGGGCAGGGCTCTGCGGTGCACGTCGGGGATGTTTGTATGAGAAGGTCCAACTCGTTCTCCTCCCTCGTTGCAAAGTCCACATACTGATGAAATTTGGGGAGCACTGACTTAAGGTTCACGTGGTTAAAATCACCGGCGACAATAAACAGTCCATCAGGATGTGTGTTTTGCAGTTCGCTAATAGCCCCGTACAGTTCACAGAGCGCCTCCTTAGCATTAGCGCTGGGGGGAATGTACACACCGAATACAAGGACAGAGGTGAATTCCTGTGGCAAATAAAATGGTCTGCATCTAACAGCTACAAACTCCACTAGCAATGAGTAGTGTCTGGAAACCAGCACAGTGTTCTTACACCATTCCGAGTTGATGTAAATACACACACCACCACTGCGAGTCTTACCGGAGAGCTGCATCCCTGTCTGCTCGAAACAAGGTGAGCCCGTCTAGCTGAATAGCGGTGTCCGAAATACCATCAGTGAGCCACGTCTCTGTAAAAACATACGCAGAACAAAACTCTGTACTCCCGCCGAGTATTTTGTTGGAGTCAGATGTAGTCCAATTTATTGTCCAGGGAGTGGACATTGGAGAGCAGGATGGACGGGAGAGCCGGCCAGCTGGGGTTCGCTTTTTGCCCGGCACAGACCCCTGCCCGCTAGCCTCGCTTGCTCGCACATTGTTTACGACATCTCCGGCTACCAGCATCAGGCGAGTCCAAGGAATGGAGGCCCGTTCCCCTCAGCAAGCCGAGGTCGCATAATTCAACCAGCAGATCTTTGTGAAGGTTTGTTTTTGGGCGATCTCTGTATTGTAGTAGTATCTGGCGACGGTAGATAGTCGCTCTGTTATCCATGTGCCCTAATCGAAAATTGTGTATCAAACTTAAATTAGAAAATTAAAGTAACACCAGGTCTGAAAGGCCACTGTTGCCATGCCGCGCCACCTCATGGGAGGTCCACTGTGGTCCAGAAGAAAGTGGTTTTGTAATAAACTTCAACTTGATTCCTTTCACCAGTCTTTAACTTTTTAGTTATTAGTAAGCATGCGATTGTTCTCTGCGCTGGTGCTAGTGCAGTGGAAAACATAAAAGCTGCAGATGTCCTGTCTTATAAGAAGCAGTCTTTAGCAGAATACAATCTAATTTCTGGAAATATAACAGTCAGATTAAACTGTTTCAAAGCTCAGAAATTCATCCTCCATAATCTAGTTCAGGTAGGGTCGCCACATTTATAACAAAATGGTGAGGCCTGTCAAGATGTGGGGCTTTATCGTGAGAGATGGAACCAATTTGTCACAATACATTCTAGCTGGTACTTATTTACTTCACTCATTTATTTTCCTCAAACACTACTGACAGTATTAGTTAAAACCTGCAAGGTGGGAATGAATTCTCATGCTGCATTGTGATCATTCCTGATGTTTAGTGAGCCCTTGCTACTCGTACATTTCTGACAGCAATTGGCTGCATCTAATTACTTGCTTACACTTAAATTACAAAAAGGTACATAATCAAAGGTGTTGGAATAGTCATGCAAAAGAAGTGAGCTCAACTGAAATAGGACAAATGATTAGTCTACAACCCTCCTACTGAACTGTTCTATTGCAGCAGCAGAAAACTGACAATGCAGTTTTTATTTTATCTGCTTTGTGTCTTAAAAGCACAATTCTTGCATCGGGGGAACCACCCTACTTCTCTCAGCAGTCAAACTTTTGCTTAATGTCACTAGCTGAAATGAAGTGTGTTGATTTGGGTTCATTAAGCTCACACAAGAATAGCAAAAAGAGTAAGTTTTTAATTCGTCCATCTAATCTAGTTTAGAAGGATAAAGGCAGCAAAAGTGTAGGAACACCAACACCTGGAAGCATCTCTTGATGCCACACACTATCCTGACATGGAAATATATCACTGTTCCTTCACCATCACTAGGTCAAAATTCTGGAACTGCCTCCCTAACAGTATTGTAAGTGCAACTCAAGAACTATAGGTAGTTCAAGAAGGCAGCTCAGCAATACTTTCAAGGACAACAAGGCATTGGCAAATTAAATGGTGGATCAAACTGTGAAGCCCACATTCGTTGCCATTCAGAATTTCTTGAACTCTAGCTTAAGCCAAATCTTTCATACTGGCCAAAGATTAACATGAAAACATTTGGATACTTGACTTACAGGTTCCATCTCAGGTATATCTGGAATTTGTGAAGCAGTTTCTTCCACCACGAACTGTTCATCATCATCATCCACTTCCTCTTCAGCATTTTTTCCTTTATCCACTATAACATTTGTCACAGGCTTTGCACTGCCAGCTCTGGAAAGGTAGAATACCGCTAAATAAATAGCTACAAAGTATGTTAAATAAAATGTGAAATTGGATATGCTTGTGATTGCATTTGAAATGCTAAATTATTACTTTATATACGTAATTTTATACTGCCATGACAGTTGTCAGATCAGTTACCTGTAGATTTTTTTTGTAAAGGTGAAACAACATGAAAATGACCAGAGTTCAGTTATCTAGTATATTAATTACCCTAATCAAATGATCTTGTGAATGGTTCCTAGAACCAAATAAGTTAAAGCCATAGTAATATAGCACAGAAAAGGGCCCTTCTTCCCACCACATCCATGACAACCACTGCACCCATTTATAAATATTTATTGACTTCCAGCCCATAGCCTCAGCAATTCAAGCCATCAGATTACTTTTTTAAAAAGTAATTAACTCAGGGTACTTAATTTTGGATTGGAGAGTATCATGACATAATTACACTGCACAATACCATGGGTCATTTCAGTAATACTGCAATCAAATTGAATTCTAATAAGGTTAAAACCCTCTGTGCCACATTTCATTGCTATTTTCATCTAAAATGTCAGGAAACAATGTAGGAATTATTTAAAATGAAATAATTGACCATTTGACAAGCAAGCAATGTACTGAATTTTCAGCACCACAAATGGGATGTTTCTGTTTTTATAATACTGGTTGACCAATTTTACTAGACGAAATAATGAGCAGAAATTTCAAAGAACTATCCTTGCATTTTGAATGGAATCAATTTAATAAAATAGCATGCTCAGGGTATTCAATAAACAATTACTGGGTTGAGCCACCCACGTGAAGAGGACAAATGCATTATATCACTTCAGAAGAACAAGTGGCAACCTTATTCAAAAAATTTTAATACTCCACTAATCGACAGGCCAGATGCCCAAAGACCTTGCATGCAGCCTCGAGAACCTGTTCTCTTAGTCTCAAAATAAAGTAATTTGCCAATTAAGAATTCAATCACTAGAATTCGCTATTGCAGGGAGCAGTAGAAATTCAGTTAATAAGTATATTCAAAGCTGTAATTTATAGATTTTTGGAGATTAAGAGAATAAAGGGATATAGAAAAGAGGTAAGAAAACAGAATCAGAGGTTTAGTTATAACTTTATCCAATAAGGAAACAAATTTAAAGTGCTTTTTGGTCACTTCCTAATTTTACTTCGTGTTATACTGCTGAACATTTCTAGTAAGTCATACAAAATCATTCCTTAGTTTATTTAACTAACTTAGTTGAATTTGCTTAAGAAAGTAATAGATTATTGCCCAGACAGATTTTAGCAAGACAAATTGGCTGGAGAAGTAAAACCCTATGGAGTCCATGGGGAAAGTGGCAAGCTGGATGATTAATTTATTGGGAGTCAGCAAAAGGTAATGGCCAACCAGCTTTGCAACTGGTGGATTATGTTTTAGCTTTGGTTACTGGCCCAGTACCAAACTGCTTGCTTCTCATAATTTTTGAGTCATTTAATTGCCCGAGAAGGCGGTGGTGAACTGACTTCTTGAACCATCACATTCTTTCAGATGTAAACAGTGGTTAGAAGTTCAATGATTTTGACCCAGCAATGTTTGAAGGAACAACAATATATTTCCAAGTAAGATGCTGTGAGGCTTGGGGGGCAGCTTCCAGATGATGGTGTTCCCATGCTTTTGCTGCCATTGTTCAACTAGCTGATAGAGATTGATATCAGGTATGGAATGACCATAAAATATAAGAGCATTAGGCTCATTGAGTCTGCTCCATCATTCCATCATGTCTGATTTAATAACCCTCTTAACCCCATTCTCTTTCCTTCTCCCCATAACTTTAGACACTGTTGAGCAGAAAGAACAGTCTACAAATCAAATGAGTCAAGCACAGTGGAAGCAGACTGACCAATTGCCTTTGCTCTTGCCATGAGGGAGGAGATGAAGGCTGCCATTTTATGAAGAGACTCTGTTCTCCATTTTGAGCTGTAGTTGCTTGGCTTGATAAGTGTTTTAAAGTAAACACAATCATGCTCCAGGTAATCTGCTGAAGTAGGGATCATTTTCAAATAAGAAGTCATTTGTGAGGTTTGTGACTGTTGGGGTCTGTATTTTTCCTCGCATGATAACAAAGAGAAAATAATTTATCAATTGTCACTTGCTTGAAAAGGGCAATAAATGGATTCTGGCCTGGAGCAGAGCCAATAAAAAGGAGTTACAGGTCAGACATGACCAATAGCCAATGACACTGGAATACAATATTTAAATTGTTAAGAAGTGAGTATAAAAGCAGGTCTTCACATGGAAGATAGCGATAACTCTCTAAAGACCAACCATTGTGGATGTAAGATGCCCCACAGACGTGGAGATTCGAAACAAGACTACAAGGAACATGAGGCCAGCAGCCAAAACTTTTTTAAACTGGTATTATATTTTCTATTTTTTGCCTGTTCATGGTAGGTCAGGAAAACTTAATAGGTGAGCACAAAGGTATTCTTCCATTGAAGCAATAAAACATATTTGCCTGTAATTAGATTCTCTCTGTGCCTCCCTTGTCATTATTGCTGTTGCAAATGCAGCAATAATCGATATGAAACTGAGAAAGGGTTTATAAACAAATCCCAAAACTTATTAACCTCTGCTCAAAACTTAGAAAAGTAAACAAACAACTAACTTAACCAGAAGTTAACAGTTAGGCAGCAATATCTAGCAAACAGTCAAACGTAGAAACTGTTCTTAATGAGTTCTCATCCAAGCACAGACTTAAAGTGGTAAATTCAAAAGTCCATTTGATGTATACAGTCATTAAGGAGAGACTTCCCGAAACGACGATTCCTTCGAAGTAATGATGAATCTGCCAATCCCACAGCTGAGAGATGCCTTGTTCGAAGAAATCACGAGAAGATAAAAGGAACTGACCTTTTGATGGGAGGTTGGTCACTGCACAAACCTTCCCGACCTTGCAGGGGTTTAACTCAAATGTGCATGCCACAATTCCCGAACAAAGATTCAAAAAGGTCGATCATTCCCAAAACGCTGAACGACATTAACTTTATCCAATCCTTTGAACTCGGATAACTGGACTGTAAGGGAAAAATAAATGTGCAACGAGCAAAACCGGTGGAGTCTCCACACCTCCGACTGGTAACAACAGCATTGCACAAAAATAAAAATGAGAACTGCGTCACAGACCGCGGGCTTTGTTTGAAACATACCATCACGTGACATAACATCACCACACGGTCATGAGACAATTACATCATCCCACTCACAAGGCCATTACTGTAAATTCCAGCGTATAAGCCGACCTGGAGTATAAGCCGGCCCCCCGTTTTCAAGGTTAAAAAAGTGACTTTTTCATATTACCTTTGTATAAGCCGACCCCTTTTGTAGAGGTTTTTGAGTTAACCAGAAAAGATCACAAGATCTCACATGCCGGTACTCAGCTTGGCCGGATCCAGAACCTGGAAATTATGTGAACCAGTACCTGCTAAGAAAATAAGCTTACACATTGTAGAATGTTATAAGCAAATTCTTAATAAATAAATTAGGGAGGGAAGTTTTGGATTAGGTTCCTATGGTAAAGAACCCTCTGAAATGTAACCCCCGTGAAACCATTTAGTGCCCATCATAACCTCGTTAAAACATAACACGGGGTGGCGGGATCTGTACGTGTACTCACTATTGAGTTTGCGACCACCATGTACAAAAGATTAAAACGAATGCGATATGATGCTGGCTTCAAGCTGAAGGTTGTTGATTTTGCTAAAGGAACGAATAATTATGCAGCTGCTAAGTAGTTTAGTGTAAACGAGAAACAAGTGAGAGAATGGAGAAAGGCAGAGGACACGCTGAGGGTAAATCCAAAGACGAAATGTGCAAACCATGGGAAAACATGTCAGTGGCCAGAACTCGAAGAAAAAGTTTTAGAGTGGGTGAATCACCGGTGATCATCTGGATACATTGTTACCAGAGAAATAATTTGAGTTCAAGCATTAAAATGGGACAAAAAACACCGTGAGGTCAGTGAAAATTTCAAAGCTACGTGAAGTTGGTGCACACGATTTATGAATAGACATGATCTTGTGTTGAGACAAAAAACAAAGATTACTCAGAAAATTCCTGCGGGTGTTGTTTACATTCAAGAACGCTGCTGGATGGACGAAGCGGGTTGCTTGAAGTGGGTTAAAGAGGTGTGGCGTCAAGGTCCCGAAGGTTTCAGGAAGGAAAAGTCACTACTTGTCTGGGACATGTTCAAAGCGCACTTATCAGGTAAGACAAAAGCAGCACTGAAAGCTGAAAATACAGACATCGCAGTCATCCCCAGTGGTTTGACGTCCGTGCTCCAGCCACTAGATGTGAGTTTAAACAAACCATTCAAAGAATTCATACATCGACAGTGGAACGAATTTGACTCAAAAACAGCCAATAAGTACAACCTGTCTTCCATGTATTCATTTTTCCAAAGTTGGCATCCTCTGTATAAGCCAACCCCCTAATTTTAGGACCATAATTTAGGGCCAAATTCTTGGCTTATACACTGGAATCTACAGTACACCATCCCACTGTCCCATGTTCAAACTGTGAGTATGTAACAGTACAAGGGGTAATTCTTATAATAATACCTTGACTAATCAAGAACCTATCAACCTCTACTTTAAAAGTACTCAATAATGGCCATCCGTGGCAATGAGTTCCACAGATTTAACGCTGTCTGGCTAAAACAATTCTTCCTCATCTCTGTCCTAAACGGACATTCCTCTATTCTGAGGCTATGCCCTCTGGTCCTAAATTCACTCACCCACCCTAGGAAACATTCTCCCCACATCCACTCTTTCTATACCTAGTTTAAATGAGATCCCCCTCCCCCTCAAATCTTCCAAACTCCAGCAAGTACAGGCCTAGAGCTCCTCATACAACCCGTCTTCCATGGATTCATTTTATAGGTATCCGTTAGTCTCGTGAGACCATGGATTTGTGCTTTGGAAGGTTTCCAGGGCACAGGCCTGGGCAGGGTTGTATGGGAGACCAAGCTGCAAGCCTTCCCCTCCATGCCACCGATGTTGTCCAAGGGAAGGACACTAGGACCCAAGCAGCTTGGCACTGGTGTCATCACAGAGCAATATGTTGTTAAGTGCCTTGCTCAAGGACACAATACGCTACTTCAGCTGAGGCTTGAACCAATGACCTTCAGATCACTAGACCGATGCCTTATCCACTAGGCCACACGCCAACACTTTGCTCCTAGAGCCATTCTAACGAACCTCCTCTGGACCTTCTCCAATGCCAGCACATCCTTTCTTAGACAAGGGGCCCAAAATTGCACATAATACCCCAACTACAGTCTGACTAATGCCTTAAAGCCTCAGCATTACATCCTTGTTCTTATATTTTAGTCCTCTCAAAATAAATGCTAAATATTGCATTTGCCTTCCTTACTACCAACTCAACCTGCAAGTCAACCTTTAAGGGCAAATCTGACTTGGGAGACCTTGTACAGGATTCCCTAATGAAATCATATTGATTTTGGCCTTTATCATATGCCTCGAAGTACCCGAAACTTGATAATGGACTCCAACATCTTCCAACCACTAAGGTCAGGCTATGATTTCCTTTCAACCTGCCTTCCTCCCTTCTTGAAGAACAGAGTGACATTTGTAATTTTCTAGTCCTCAAGAACCATTCCAGAATCTAGTGATTTTTGAAAGATCATTACTGATGCATCCACAATCTCTTCAGCTACCTCTTTCAGAAACACAAGGTGTATTCCATCTGGCACAGATGATTTATCTACCTTCAGATCTTTCAGCTTACCAAGCACCTTCTCGTTAGTATTAGCAACTACATTTACTTCTTTACTTAGTAAGCATCTTCTTGTTAAATTCCACAGCTAACATTGTTCTGGAGCACTTTGAACAAGTGCTTCTCTTCCCCCCGAAGTTCAGTGGTGCTGCAGTATGTTTGTGCTCTCTTAAATAAGGTGCAAATGCAACTTTTGTGGCAAGCTGGGTGGTTGCTATGGTAGTTCAATACCTGGACCCCTGACGTATGTCTCTAATATACTGTCTGTCCTTCTTGTGACAAGTATATCCAGCAACACAAGTCAGTTGTAACTTTCTCTTTCCATTGTAAACTTGATTTTGCTGAATGTTATTCATTTGTTTAAAGGTATCCTCCATTTCATTTTGTTTGAGTATGACCGATCGTATCCAGTTTGGGTTTGAGAACTGGAAGTACTATCTTTTCTAGTCTTTGCATAACAGCCTTGGCAATGAAGTCCCATTATATCCCATCATATCACGACCATGAACACCAGCACACAAACAAGCAAAAGAATTCTTGAGGTGGCTAAAACAATTGGTACGTAGTTCTCAACATTCCATTAACAGTGCACAACATTTCTTAAACAGGATAAAAGACATCAAGATAAAAGACGACGAAATCATAGTTTCTTTTGATGCCTCAATGCTGATTATCTCAATCAACCTAGACCTGGCAAGAGAAACAGTGAAAGAACTACTAACAGAAGCTGAACATACAGCACAGACACCGAAACCAAGCAGTATAGGTGAACTACTAAACCCTTGTCTGTCAACATATTAAAAGTTTGAAGGGCAGACTCAAACTCAAAGGAACACCAATGGGGTCACCAATATCCGACTTCATTGATGAGGCCAATGTATGCATTTCCTGTAGCTGTAGTCATCAGGAAGACTGCCAGGTATCCTGAAATAACTCTAACTTCTCAAGCTTAAATTCTTGCCAAAGCCTGGCCGTTCCAACAATGGCCACACTGCTTCTTCCTATTGGCCATTATTGAGCTCCTAAGAGATCGTTATGATTGTAGCCTACTGAAAAGTTCCAAAAGGCCCCAGTCAGTTTTTAAACCACAAGGAACTATCATCAACTCACTCCATGATCTCCCACCATGCAGACAAGTCCCACTGGCCCCGGTTGCTTTATGAACCTGGGGCATAAAGTCCACAAGAAACTGTCTCCGACTCACCCTGCGATCTTCTGCTATGCAAACTACAGCCACTTCCAAGGAATTACGAATCTGTATTCCTAGATTCCTCCATCCTAAGCACTCCTTAGTGCCCTACCACTCACTGTGCAAATCCTATTAGGGTTTGTCCTTCCAAAGTGCAACAATTCACATTTCTCTACATGAAATTCCATCAGCCGTTTTTCAGCCCATTTTTCTAGCTGGTTCAGATCCTGCTGCAAAGTTTTTATAGCCTTCCTTGCTGTCCACTATTCAGATTCAGATTGTCATTTAGAAACCACAAATGCAATACAGTTAAAAAATGAGACAATGTTCCTCCAGAATGATATCACAAAAGCAGACTACACCAGAAAATCCACATAACGTTTGGCAATCCCCAATCCAGAGTCCGGAGAGGCTGCTGCGTATTAATATTGCGTTACCATCTTAGCGCGTTCCCCACTATTCCCCTAATCTTGGTGTTATTTACAAATTTGCTGTTCCAGTTTACCACATTATCATCCTGCATTTAAATCCAAGTTATTAATGCTTAAGCAGTACCTTACTGCTTGTACATTAATAACAAACTTAAATGTAGGAGTCATGATTAGGACGTTTGCAATTTCAAAAACTGGTCTTGTAGTCCATAGCAAATGAGAAATTTTACACTTCAGGATGTAAAAATGAACAATGGTATCAAACCGGCAACTGGAATTCAATCCAAAGGTTGAGAATCACATGCCTATCATTCTCACTCTCTACTTCCAAACCAATTTAATGCTATTCTTGTGAACAACCTCCTGCATGGAACCTTATTAAATCTTTTACTCCACACAAATAAAATCTCTGAACAATTTTTATCTACCTAGAAGCACACTGCCAAATAATAATAATAAATGAACTAATTACTCAAATACATATTAGGTCTAATGAGTACATAATGCCTAAATCAACAATCACTTCTTCCCTAATAAAAGGTTCCAGTAACATCCCTACAATTGACATTAAACAGCTAAGCTTAAAGCTTAATCAGAATTCTACTTACTGACTATAGTTCTGCCTTCAACACCATAGTTTCAATCAAACACATTTCCAGACTCCTAAATTTAGAATTCTGCACCGGCAGCAGTGATGGAGGCGGAAATGATAGGGTCTTTTAAGAGACTCCTGGATGGCTACATGGAGCTTAGAAAAATAGAGGGCTACGGGTAAAGCCTGGGTAGTTCTAAGGTAGGGACCTGCTTGGCACAGCTTTGTGGGCTGAAGAGCCTGTATTGTGCTGTATGTTTTCTATGTTTCTATGTTTCCACCTTCAACTGGATCCTTAACTTCCTGACCAACAGATTGCAATCAGCAAGGATAAGCAATAACACACCCTCTACAATAATCCTCAACACTGGTGCCCAGGAAGGCTGTGTACTCAGCGCCTTACTATATGTCCTATACACACAATTGTGGTCAATTTCCATTCTAATTCCATTTAAAGGTTTGCAGATGACACCACCATAGTGGGCTAGATCATAAACAGGCCAAGAGAGAGTACAAGTAGGAGATAGAAAGACTAGAGGCATGGTATCAAGACAATGTTTCCCTCAATGTCAAGACCACGAAGGAGCTAATCAATGACTTCAAGGAGCAGGTGGAGAACATGCACCTATCTCTATCAGTGGAACGGAGTTGGAAACAGTTGAGAACTTCAAGCTCCTAAATATAAATGTCACCAACAATTTATCCTGCTCCAGCCACATTGATACCAAGAAACACAAGAACATAAGAAATAGGAGCAGGAGTAGGCCATCTGGCCCATTGAACCTGCTCTGCCATTCAATAAGAAAATAGCTGATCTGACCATGGTCTCATCTCCACCTACATGCCTTTTCTGCATAACCTTCAATTCCCCTACTATGCAAAAATCTATCAAACTTGTCTTAAACAGATTTACTGAGGTAGCCTCCACTGCTCCATTGGGCAGAGAATTCCACAGATTCACCACTCTCGGGGAAAAGCAGTTCCTCCATCTCCATCCTAAATCTACTCCCCTGAATCTTGAGGCTATGTCCTCAAGATAGCATATCAACACCTCTATTTCTTCAAAATGTTAAGGAAATTTGGCTGGTCCTTGAAGACTCTTAATTTTTTAAAAAATATAGACTAACATAGAAAGCATCCTAATTAAAAACACAAAATGCTGGCAGAACTCAGCAGGCCAGACAGCATCTATGGGAGGAGGTAGTGACGACGTTTCCGGCCGAAACCCTTCATCAGGAGTGAAGTAACATGGGATGGTCGAGGGGGTATAAGAAGTGGGGGGAGGGATGGAGTAGAGAGCTGGGAAGTGATAGGCTGAAGGGAAATAGACTAGGGGGAAGGTGGAGAATTATGGGAAATAAAAGAGAAAGAAAGGTAGGCTGGGGGAAGATTATAGTGGGGGGGAGGGGGGGAAGAGAGAGAAAGAGAACCAGACTAAAATTATAGATAGGGATGGGGTAAAGGGGGGGCAGGGGTATCAACAGAGGTCTGTGAGTTGAATTCACAGGTCTTTGAATTCACTCGTGTTGCCTTAGAAAGTATCCTATCTGGATGTGTACAAAATACTGGAGGAACTCAGCAGGCCAGGCAGCATCTATGGAAAAAAAGTAAACAGTTGACGTTTTGGGCTGAGACCCTTCAGCAGGACTACTTTTTTTTCCTCCATAGATGCCACCTGGCCTGCTGAGTTCCTCCAGCATTTCCTGTGTGCTGCTCAGAATTTCCAGGATCTGCAGATTTTCTCTTATCTCTATCTGGGATGCATGATAATTTGGTATGGCAAATGCTCAACCAAAGACCACAAAAAATTGCAGGGAATTGTGAACATAGCCCAGTCTATCATGAAAACCAGCTTCCCCTCCATGGACTCCACTATATTTCCTGCTGTCTCATGAAAGCAGCCAACATAATCAAATACCTCAAAAGTTCAAAGTAAATGTTATTATCAAACTACATACACGTCATCATATATAACCCTGAGATTAACTTTCCTGCAGGTGTACTCAGCAACATTTATAGAATAGTAATAATAACAGGATCAGTGAAAGAGCAACCAGCATGCAGAAGACAAACTGTGCAAATACAAATATAAATAAATAGCAATAAATAATGAGAATATGAGATAACAAGATAAAGAGCCTTTTGCATAAGAGCCTGATGGTGTGAGGTAATGGTCTAGGTGGGTGAGAATCTCTGATGATGGATGCTGCTTTTCTATGGCAGCGTTTCATATAGATGTGTTCAATGGTTGAAGGGCTTTACCCGTGATGTACTGGGCTGAATCCACTACCTTTTGTAAGATTTTCCATTCAAAGGCATTGGTGTTTCAATACCAGCCATGAGGCAGTCAGTTATTACTCTCCACTACACATCTATAGAAGCTTATCAAAGCTTTAGATGAACAGACCTCTCCCACACCAGTCATTCTCTTTTCTCCCCTCTATCAGGAAGAAGATACAAAGTACATACCAGCAGAATCAAGGACAGCTTCTATCTCCCAAACCCCACTGTTAATTCAGATCTTGAATGGATCTCTCATGCGCCAAAGTTGAATTCTTGATCTCCCAATCCACCTTATTGTAGTTCTTGCACTTTGTGTTTACCGGCTGCACTTTTATATTCCACGTTCCACTTTTTTTTTATTACTTCAATTTAATAATGATCTGCCTGGATGGCACACAAACAAGGCCATTCACTGTATTCCACTTGTGACATTAATATAGTAAATCAACTTCTTGGTTCCTCACTTGCATTTTTTAAATAGTCAATTAACAAATCCTTCAATCAAATGGACAATATCTAAATCATGCAATTAAACTAAAGCACCGAGAGTTTCTACCAAATCTTCTATTAACACTTCTTGTCTCCTCTCCACATTGTGTTTTGTAAAATTTGCCCTCATGATTGTTCATTACTTGACTTACTACTGGCAATAAACTACCATAGAATCTTGATTGAATTAACACTTAGTGAAGTACAAGCTGGTTATTCAATCAAGGTAGCTACTAAGATAATCTCACACAAGTTTTTAAAAAATCAGACTAATTTCACGTCCTTGAAATTGCTAGTCAATTATAAACTTGCACCATTTTCCAACAGAAAATACATTCAAATATAATGTGCAAAAAGTTTTTTTTTTTTTAAAAGAGACAGTGAACTTCAGGAGCACTGAACAGATTACAATAATAGAAGAAACAGTTACCTTTCCAAAGGAGAGTCTGTACTTTCTTGTTTCTTTACTCTGGGAGGTGCAGGCCTTGCACTTCCTGGTCGAGATGTTCGCTTGCTGCTTAAGAAAAGGTTAACTTCAGTGTGATTTAGATGGTGAATTAGTATTTATCTCAAAATTACAAATAATCTGCATCAAGAATGATGATCTTAATATCATTTATCAGATTTGTTTTGAATATTTAAGTAAACAAAAAGATCACCTTTGAACAGCTTGGGGCAAATGTGCATCTGAAATATCTCCATTCACCTCAGCTGTGTTCTTCTCAGATGAATATTGGACAGCTTCAGGATCTGCAAACATTGATACATCTGTTACTACACTATGCCAAGGGTTTGGGGCGGGGGGGGGGGGGGCAAGAGACCGAACCTATTCTAAAGATACAACCTGTTCAAACAAATTACTACACTGTTGAAATAAGGCTGAATCCATTATTCTATGAACTACTGCAAATGCAATTAAATATTATCTCCATGACTAGGAATCTATTAGTTGTTTTAAAACAAGTGCAAAGATAAATATGAAAGTATAGCATTCCCAATGCAGAACTTTACCTAGTGAGAATTCCAATAGATTGGAATATCTAAATGGACCATGTAAATGAATACAAAAAGTACAAAAGTCATCTCAGTGTGGAAGAGCAGCATCTCATATTTCATCTGGGTAGCCTCCTACCTAAGGGCATGAACAAAGATTTCTTCTTCCAGTAAAATAAAGAAATTTGTTTCCTTGTCCCCACTTCTATTCCCCACCCATGGCACCCAGAAAAGGAATGACAGCACCTACTCCTCCAATGAAGCCCATAAAAGTATATAAAAGGTTTCTATGTAACTGCCTTCAGTTGTTTCCACTTTTACCTAGTTAAGAATTTAATGTCTCAAAGGGGCGTGACTCTTTGGAATTCCTTGCTCCAGAAAACAGTGGAGTAGTGTGAATCCTTGAATTAGACTTTTAATTAACAAGGAAATCAAGAATTTTGGAAGTAGGACAGGTAAACAGACTTCAGAAAAGTTAATTTAGCCATGATCATAATAAACAGAGCAAGCTTGAAAGGACAAATGCTGTTTTTATTGTGTATGCCTAGGAAATTAAATTTTCCATTATACATGAAAGGTCATACTCCTGCAGTAATGATCAAATAAAGTTGAAATAAATGGACAAAGAAAACTAGTTTGCTGGCACAACCATACAGATATGAATAAAAAGCTAAACAACTGCTTTATTAAAATTTAAAAGACACTCTCAATGTTGATTTTGGGCAAGTACATTTCTGGAAAACATCTTGGCTAAATTTTCTATTAGTGGCCTTGTATAAAAGGCAGTGTATATTTACACTGCCTTAGCACATATGGAGAGGGATTTTCATTTTGTCTATCACTTATCCACTCAATAATGTTTGAATTCCATGTCCAGTTATGCAGCACAAAGTGCATTATTGCCTCTAGAACATTCTATACAGTTGATGTGGGGGGGGGGGGGGGGGTGAAAACCTGATGGAAGGAATGTTCAAAATTTGCACGATTGTTCAAGAACCACATATGGCAGTAGAGCTTGGATTAATAGATTTCCCTGCACACAAGCGGTTTCCCAAATAGCAGCTGATGGCATTTTTCAAATATCTGTACTTCTTTGGTTAACGAATTTCCATTGCCAAGCAGCAAGAGCCTCGGCTTAGAAATGCTGCAACTGGCAGCTGCTTTTAAGCTTTTAGTTCCAAAGTAGAAAGCAATAGTCAATAATGAAACATACTATATGTATGGAATGATCTGTGTTTAGCATGCAAGGAAAGCTTTTCACTGTACCTCTGTACATGTGATAATAATAAACCACTTACCAATGTAACTACTTACCTCCTTCAACATCAGACTCATCTGTAAAGGGAAAAAAAGATGAGATATTCTTTTCAACATCACATTCAAAAACAAATAAAATGCCAAATTATTCAGAATTTATCTAAATGAAATATTTTTAAAACACCCAAGGATGAAATGTCAAAACAGTTAATATTGAATAGCAAGCCTGTTTTGCATCTATTAACAACATCACACTAATAAAATTGTATACACAAATGTCAAGTAGCCATGATAAAAAGTTGACCTCACTGCTTCCTGGAGGGCAGAAAAGTTAATCTAAGTGAAGTCAATGCTACAGGGAAGATAACACCACTGTGTCAGAGAGATGACAAGAAAACAACCTCAGTGTCGCTAAAACAAAGGAACTGGTTGTGGACTGCAGAAGAAATGGAGGTGGGCTAACCCTGATTGACATCAATGGATCTGGGGATGAGAGGGCAAACAGCCTCAAGTTCTTCGGCATCCACATCCCAGAGGACCTCACGTGGTCTGTACACACCAGCTGTGTGGTGAAAAAGGAACAACAGTGCCTCTTTCACTTTAGACGATTGAGGAAGTTTGGTATGTGCCCCCAAATCACAAAGACAGGTGTGAAAAAAGGCCCAAAGGATCATCGGGGACCCGAGCCACCCCAATCACAATCTATTCCATCTGCTACCATTCGGGAAATGGTACAGCAGCAAAAAAGCCAGAACCAACAGACTCCGGGACAGCTTCTTCCACCAGGCCAGACTGATTAACTCACGCTAATTTAAGTGTATTTCTATGTTTCATTGACTGTTCTACTTATTATAAATTACTGTGACTGCACATTGTACATTTAGACAGAGACGTCTATAGTAGGCACGTGCATTCATCTTCTAAGGATCAGCATGAAAATAAACTACTGAAAATGCTGGAAAAGTTCAGCAGGTCAGGTCAGGCAGCAATTGATGAAAGGAGAAACAACCTGAAACCAAAGTTGTTTTTCTTCATGCAGATGTTGCCTAACCTACTGAATGCTTCAGGCAAGTTATGATTTTTTCAGATTCCAGCAACTGTAGCTTTTTAACCCCCCCTCCATTAAAAATGGCAACTTAGCAAAGTACTTTTTCCCCCACCAATTCCTTAGTGCTCCTGATTAAGGAAACAAACGAAGTATGGGCAATGAAGCTTCTCTACTGATACATGGAGAAAACTCAAACAACTTAAGCGACCAAACATTTCATTCCACAAGTTACAGCAGATGCTGGAATCTAGCGCAGAAACCAAACTGCTGGGAAAACTCAATTCTTCCAGAAGTTTGCTTTCATTCGAGTGTAATTTGACAAAATTTCTAATTTTTCTCTGACTAGAAACATAGAAGCCCAGTGGTTAGCAGTGCTTTACAATACCAGCAACCCAGGTTCAGTTCCCACCACTGTTTGTAAGGAGTTTGTACATTCTTCCCATGACAGTGTGTGTTTTTTCTAGGTTTCCTCCCACAGGCCAAAGACGTACCAGTTAGTAAGTTAATTGGCCATTGTAAGTTGTCCCATGATTAGGCTAGGGTTAAATGAGAGGTTGCTGGGCAGCATGGCTCGAACTGCCAGGAGAGCGTACTCCACGCTACATCTCAATCAATCAATAAATAAATAAGCTCATTTTATATTTTAAACACTGGCAAAAGTTAAACACAAATTCCTTATGTTGTGAACTGGGGATTATATGCGTGCTATGACTCCAACTAGAATACATTGACCAATCACTATGTTCTGCTAACCAGCTGCCAAAAACAAAGTTTTTGTAAGCAATCAGAACATTTCTGTTCCTGAACAGATGCTTGTGTTGACAGAGGAAAGATTTCATACAATCTTAACATGGGGATTAAAATGGTTCATCAGTTATCATTTTGCATAAGTGAATCAAACATTTTTGCCTTAGATTTCTTACTGCAACAAAAGTTCTACTTCTGTCTGGTACATTAAAAACATTTTTAAAGGAACAAAAATAAGAAAGCTCTATTTATTTACTGATTTTTTTAACTTGAGTAGTATCATTGAAAAATTACTAACAATTTGCTGCATCTTGTTGCAGAAGCCTGTTCAATTTACCCTTTAATCTTACCTAGCTTGATTACAATGTTTTCTTTCCCCAGCTTTTGTTCTAAGACCTCTTGCTGACTAAGTGATGTACTAGACTCTTTCCCTTCTTCTGATAATGGCAAAAAGAATATATTAGCATTATAACTATTTCTTAAAATATTGAACAACTTCCACCTTAAAAACACTTAATAATTCTAACCATCTAGCTATCAATAGCTTGTTCTGTTTCTGTTGTAAATGTGGACAGAAGCAGCAGAGCATACCTAAATTCATTTGATTTCTGTGCATAAACAACATGACATAGCTTAATTCTAAAAGGGTTTTATGCCAAAGCCACTTTTTACAGAAAGCCTGCAACTTTGGCTTAAGGTAGGTGGTAAATAGATCGCTTGCCCTCTCAATAAGTAGAAGCATATTCTATTAGGTACACTATAGTGGTTAATACATATTAATCTCTCATAATTCATTGACTATTCAGAAATTTCAATGGTAGAGTTCCCTTTCTCCTTTCCATCCACTGAGACCCAGGTTCCCCCTGTCTTTTGCCCACTGGGATCCCAGTTTCCTCACCAGGACCCCAGCGTCCTCTGCTTTCTTCTCATAGGGCATTGGTTTTCTCACTCCTTTCCACCCACCAGGGCCCCTATACCCACACTCCCTTGAAAAAAAAAATCACCTGGTTCTGTTTCCCATATTTCCTTTAAACTTCATTGAAAATTTTACAATTCTCAGAATCAGAATTTATTATCACTGCCATGTGTTGTGAAATTTGTTAACTTAGCAGCAATTCAATGCAATACATAATATAGAAAAAATAAAAAATAAATTAAAGCATACATAATGAATAGATTAAAAATAACATAAACGCTGAAATAACATACATTTTAAAAAGTGAGGTGGTGTTCATGGGTTCAATGACCAATTAGGAATTGGTTGACAGAGGGGAAACACTGAGTGTGTCTTCAGGCTTCGGTACCTCTTTCCTGACAGAAATAATGAGAAAAGGGCATGCCCTGGGTGATAGGGGTCCTTAATAATGGATGTCACCTTTCTGAGGCACCAGTCCTTGAAGATGTCTTGGTTACTACAGAGGCTAATACCCGAGATGGCGTTGACTGATTCTACAATTTTCTATAGCTTCTTTTGGTCCTGTGCAGTAGCCTCCATCCCCCCCAATACCATACAGTGATGCAACCTATCAGAATAGTCTCCATTATACATATATTGAAGTTTGAGTGTTTTAGTTGACAAACTAAATCTCTTCAAACTCCTAATGAAATACAGTCACCATCTTGCCTTCTTTATAGCTGCATCAATATGTTGGGACCAGGTTAGATCCTCAGAGATCTTGGCATCCAGGAACTTGAAGTTGCTGACTCTTTCCACTTCTGATCCCTCCAACAGGATTGGCTCGTGTTCCCTCTTCTCACCTTTCCTGGAGTCTACAATTAGCTCTTTTGTCTTACCGAGATTGAGTGCAAGGTTGATGCCGTGACACCGCTCAACCAACTGGTATATCTCACTCCTGTACGCCCTCTCATCTCCATCTGAGATTCTACCCGCAACTTCACAGTAGTATCTTCGAAAAATTATTAGCAATTTGCTGCATAGTACACATTCTTGATGGCAGTGGAACAGTGGTCCAGTGTGTTTCCTCTAGTACTACAAGTGATTTGTTGATGGCAATTACTTAGTGATTTCTTTTCTTTGGCTGGCCTGGTTAAAAACCCCCAAAATGATGAAGACATATGGGTTTGCTGCTTTGTGCATGTTGATCCCATTGCTTAGATCATCTAAAGCCTGTTTGACATTGGCCTGAGGTGGGATGTATACTGCCAGCAAAATTACCAAGGAAATCTCTCATGGTAGGCAAAATGAACAGCACTTCATCGCAAGATATTCTAGGTCCGGTGAACAGAATTGGGACAACCCTCATACATTTGTGCACCAAGGGGAGTTAATCATGAGGCATACACCTCCATGAGGCAGCAGTGTTAACTACTGAGCTCTCATGACATTCTCATACTAAGATGTGGCTGAAGTAAAAATTCAACTAGATATCACCATTAGAATTAGACGTCCTCAACTAAAACCCACAGATAAGACTGGCCTCAGCCAAGATGTTCCTCATCAAACAGCCAATTTCCACTTTATCAAGCTTTTAAAAAAATCCAATTCCCAAGGGGTGGACATTGCCCTACAAACTTAAATATTTTTATAAAACTGGCACATGTTCATGATAGAGAAAATACTAATATTTATATCAACAATATAATTAGGAATTTTTGTACTATTTTAGGTTACAGAGTATTAAGTACTCATATCTAATCTAAGGCCCTGTGAAATGCCATCTGAGAATCTGTACCAGTTAAACACAGACACAAGGACAGCACAGGCAGTGATGCTTGCAATTCATTGCTTATTAGACACAGCAGTTTTAATTGCCTCACGAATGATTTTAGAGATTTTGTTTGCTCTTCTTATTGGGCAAATAGGTTTTTAATTACTGTAAAAATAAAAACAAAATCAAGCATGAAACATCTGATCAACCCAAAACAGTAACCACTTCTCTAGAGGTGCTGCCTGCCCTGGGAGTACTTCAACCATTTTCTATTTTCATATCATATACTGGGAAATGTTTGTACTTGCATCAAGTATGCTTTCTAGAATAAATTATTATATTTTTGTCAAGCTAAAGTAGTTAAGGTTAAGTTTAATACCTTCAACTCCTGATTTTGGTTTCCTTCTTTGGCCTTTTGCTGATGAAGGCCTGGGAATTCTCACAGGGCTTTCAACCTTCAAAGCAAATAGTCATTATGAATTCATAAATACTGAAGAAATTCCATATTGTAATAATAAATAGGTCATCAACTTATCTGCTTCTATATAGTTATACCGCATTGTAACTAGTTAAAAATGACTAAGAAAACTCTGGTAATCCAGGTTGTGAGTAGCACTAGCATGACATTTTCATTTCACTTTTACGTTACAAAGCAGTAAGCAGTAGAACAATTTTTCCAGTTGCCTTCCTCACCACAGACTCAACCTACAAATTAACCTTTAAGGAATCCTGCACAAGGACTCCCCTGTCCCTTTGCATCTCAGCTTTTTGAATTTTCTGTCCATTTAGAAAATAGTCAATCCTTTCATTTCTTCTTCCAAAGTGCATGACCATACACTTCCTAAGACAGTATTCCATCTACCAATTCTTTGCCGATTTTCCGAAATCTGTCCAAGTCCTTCTGTAGCCTCTCTGCTTCCTCAGAACTATCTGCCCCTCCACCTATCTTCATATTGTCTGCAAACTTTGCAACAAAACCATCAATTCCATCATCCAAATCAGATATACAACGTAAAAAGAATCTGTCCCAACACAGACCCCTATGCAACATTACTAGTCACCAGCAGCCAGCCAGAAAAGGCTCCTTTAATTCTCACTCTGCCTCTTGTCAATCGATCACTGCTTTATCCATGCTAGCATCTTCCCTATTATACTATGGGCTCATAGTTTGCTAGGTAGCCTCATGTGCGGCACCTTGTCAAAGGCCTTCTGAAAATATTCTTCTAAATAGCAACAAAAAAAAAAGCACTTAATATTGTTACTTTGGGTATTTAGTGAGACCCTTAATTGAAGATCACCTCTTTTGACACAGCAAGGCTGCATGAGCTTTTGATAGAAGGTGGCTAAAACCATATTCAACCAGGTATGAAGTGGAAAAATCAATTTAAAACCTACTTTGCTTTCTCCTAGAGCTGTGGCAACTGATTTTTGAGTATCACAGGATATCCAGAAATTTTGCTTAAGCTGTCATATCACTCTGCAATACAATAAACCATTCTTACAATGTGGTGTCAATATCATTCACATCCACTACCGAGTCTGGAATATGCATCTCCAGCAGGTCTCTGAACAGAAATTCCATATCAGTGTGCAGTTGTTTCAAATGATCAAAATTATACAATCAGATCATTTTACAATTTAATTTCAAGAGTGGCCAGTGAAGGAAATTACACAAACTCATGATGTCTAATATTACTGCAGAAAATTTTGAATTTTCCAAGGGTTAATATCCTCTTTCTTGGATCAGATAATCACCAACACTTGGTTTAAACAACATCCAAGAAGGAAATGGACACAGAAGCCCAGATGGGAACAACAACAAAAAATTAAATTGACTACATAACAATTAATAACATTCAAAAACTGGATAACTCAAGCTAAAAGCTACCCTGGGGGGGCAGACTGTGGAAGCAACCACATACCAGTCATTTGCAAAATGAAAATAAAGATGAGAAAATTAAAGAAACCAAAAAAGATCAGAAGCACTGGATTATCAACAACTACAAAGCAACCCTAATCTGAAAACAGAATACACAATCAAGGTGACAAACCATTTTCAATTGCTGAAAGATGAAGGAGGCAAATCTTCCTGGGACATACTGAAGGAATCCATGGTTCTAACTGCAAAAGAAAC
Source organism: Hemitrygon akajei (assembly GCF_048418815.1). Classification (NCBI taxonomy): domain Eukaryota; kingdom Metazoa; phylum Chordata; class Chondrichthyes; order Myliobatiformes; family Dasyatidae; genus Hemitrygon; species Hemitrygon akajei. The sequence goes on along the minus strand of NC_133128.1, from coordinate 141,495,769 downwards.
CATCCCACGAAAAGAACGGAAAAGTAAGAAGAAATGGATAACTGAAGATATAATACAATTGACGCAACAAAAACAGACCATCAAACCAACAGACAGCAAAGAATACAAACAACTTGATAAGACAATAAAAAGAAAATGTAGAGAAGCTAAAGACAGATGGCTAAATGAGAAATGCTCAGAGATAGAAATGCTACAAACCCATAACCCAGGAACAAAGTTGATGCACAGTAAGATTAAAGAACTAATGGGGAAATTACCTTGCTCAGCAAGTGGATGCATCAAGGCAAAAGACGGCAGCTTAATTGTGAGCAAAGAGGAAATCCTAAACAGATGGACAGAATGTATGAAAGAACTTTTTGAAGACCAAAGAGGAGAAAAACCGAACATAAAGAAGAATCTTGAAGGATCCAGCATTCTAAAATCAGAAATTTGAGCAGCCATAAATAAAACAAAACACAACAGAGCAACTGGTCCAGACAACATCACTGTTGAAGTGACATCGGCCTTAGAAGATTTTGGAATAGAGAAAATAACAGAAATAGCAAATGATCATGGGGAGATACCTGATGATTTAAGTAAATCAGTGTTCATCACACTTCAAAAGAAAGAGGGAGCAACAGAATGTGAGTTACATCGTACAATAAGCCTGATGGGCCATATGGCAAAACTTATTTTCAGAGTAATCATGAGAGCAAGACGCTGTATAAAACCAGATATCAGTAAAGAACAATGCAGCTTTGTGGAAAACACTGGAACCAGAAATGCAATTTTCACGCAACGGATGATCTGTGAATGAGCCATCCAGGTACAAAAAGACATCTACCTATGTTTCATCAACTATACAAAAGCTCTTGACACCGTCAGACACCAAGATCTTCTGGAAATGCTTGAAGATCTTGACATAGATGGGAAAGATATATTTTCTTAAGAAACTTGTACTGGGACCAGACAGCATCCATCAGAATAAAAGTAGTGAGTGTGTATGTGTATCATGAGAGGAGTCAGGCAAGGTTGTGTCTTTTCACCCAACTTATTCAACCTATATAGTGAAAATATCTTGAGAAGTATCAAAGATATCAAAGAATTCACAATTGGAGGCCATAATATAAATAACATCAGATATGCTGATGACATCATACTAATAGCTGACTCAGAAACAAAACTTCAAGAACTACTCACTATATTGGCAGCAGAAAGTAATCGCAGAGGCCCCTCAACCAACTCCAAGAAGACAGAAAGCATGGTCATCTCCAGAAAGACAAACATCCCACAATGTGTGATCAAGATTGGAAATACAAACATCAAACAATTGAACATATTCAGATATCTTAGCAGCCTAATAACAAGTGATAGCAGGTGTGACACAGATATCAAATACAGAATAGCAATGGCGAAAGAAGCTTTCCAAAAAATGAAGACCATATTAACAGACAGAAAGATGAGCATGTATACTAAAAACAAAATACTGCAGTGCTACATTTATTCTATCCTGCCTTATGGAAGTGAATGCTGGACCATTTCCCTAGCAATGGAAAAGAGACTAGAAGCAGCTGAATTATGATTCTACAGGAGAATGTTAAAAATATCATGGAGTACACACACATCAAATGAAGAAGTTCTCAGAAGAGCCCAAGCAGTTAAATCACTCATACCAACAGTAAGAATAGACAACTCAGATTTCTAGGACACATCATGCGGAAAGATGAACTAGAAAAACTTATACTCAAGGGGAGCAAACCTAGAGGAAGACTTTGGCTTATGTACATCAAAAGCCTAGCCTGGTGGTTACACATCAAGGAAATGGAAGTCATCCAAAGAACAAGGGATAGATCTGTAAGGAAAACCATGGTCACCAACATCCGCATCGGATATGGTACCTAGACAGACAACAGACAATAGCTTCTTTGCATAATATGAGATTTCAGTCTTTTGCCCCCCTTGTAACTGTTTGGTTAATAAATTCAGTTTTACAAATATATCTGATAGGTAAAATATGTCAGTGACAATTTGTTCTCCAAGCTGCTTATCATTTAGAAATGTTACAATGCTATAAAGAAAAGCTAATTGAACTCCCTTTTTAAATATCAGGTATCAGGGATTGAATGGAAGTAGTAGTGGTAGATAGTGATGCAGTGGTAGACTGCACATGTTCTCACCTCTCTGCAGTTTAGCTGTTTCTGGCAGCTGACCCCACTGCAGTAACTGCAACCTTCATGTCTTTTTTTTTTAAAAGTATTATAAGATTCATGGGCCAGTGGAAGGCAAACAGAACCAGTCTCCTGCTGCATACTGACTGATTGCCCTGGGTACTGATAACCCAGTGCAATCTGCAGTTCATAATTTGGGGTGGATGTGGAGCAGGCTCAATAAGTGAATGGCAATTTGTGCATGATCTCACACATTCATTTCATTCAGGGTTCCAATTAAATTACATATAACCATTTCTTCTTTATTTAAATATTTTAGTAATATTTCATTAAAATAGTAAACTTATCCTGGCCAATTCAGAAACTCCAGTTTCTTTCTTTTTTTAAAAAGCTTGTGGCCCCTAGGAAATCAAGCATATGGCCTGTGTTGAGAACCACTGAGTTAGTCAGTCTATCATTTGCTATGACTGTCAAGGCCAACACAAGACTTTTTCACGTGGCTGGTTCCTTCCAGATCACTGTAGATACAAATAAACACCTGCAGATGGCAACATTCTGCTACATTAGAAAACCTACGGAGGCTTCCCAAATTTATAGAAATAGTTTAATCTGTAAAACCAGGCATTTTCATGATACATTAGATTCTAGTCCTCCAACGTGCAGCTGGTACTTGACCACAAGCATCATGCAAGTAGATCTTCATCAACCTGGGAGGATCACAACATCAATTCTGCAGTAATTATATAATGCTGAACAACACACAAATCCTACAGAAACTCGGCAGGTCATGCAGCATCTATGAAGGAGCTAGGAAAGATACACCAGTGGTTTTTGCAGACGCAGGTGACTTCTTCCAGTTCATCCACGAAACAGTTTATTCTTCTTACCATGTTTTTTTTTCTCTTCAAGGTGGTTGGGGTTCTGTTGCAGAGTCCATGATCTACAGTTCAAATTTCTGTTCTTTGCAAGACTGGCTGTGCTGCCTGGCGCTTCACTATCTGCAGGAGTGGCCTGGAAGACGTGTGCCTTTGGGAAGCAGCCCCATAAATGACAGTTCCTTGACAATTTTGCTGACTTGAGGAATCGTGGGAGACCAAAACGTCGGGGCAGCAGGACATATGTGCTGCTGTCGGAAGATGACCCCGGTACTCAAGCAATTCTTCTCTCTCTCTCTCTCCCTCTAGATGGAGAGTGAGAGCCTGTCAGTCCTCGAGTTGGGAGCTTGCAGAAATGACACAGAAGACTGTAACATTGGAACAGTGAGTTGCTGGTCTCCCCTCTTGCTGTTCAAGAGCAACCTCTCTCTCTGGGGGGGGGGGAGAGAGAGGGGGGATAAGGGAAAGAATAAATAGTCAACATTTTGGGACTGGAAAGGAAGGGGAAAATGGCAGAATTAAATGGAGGGGGTGAAGGGGAAGGAGGACAGGCTAGGTGATAGGTGAATCCAAACAGATGGGAAAAGAAAAGGGCTGGGGAACAAGGAATCTAATAGGAGATCAGACTGGACCATGGAAGAAAGGGAAGAAGGAGGGGCATCAAGGGAAGGAGATAAGCCGGTGAAGAGAAGAGGCAAGAGCTAGAGTGGGGAATAAAAGAGGGAGGACAAAGGGAAAAAAAGAAAAATATTATCACAAGGAGAAATGCATGTTTGTGCCATCAGGGTTGGAAGCTACCTAGATGGTATATAAGGTGTTGCTTCCCCACCCTGAGTGTTTCCTCACCATGGCAAAAGAGGCAGCCATGGACTGACATGCCAAAACGGGATTAAGGAATAGTAATTAAAATGATTGGCCACAGGGAAATTCTGCTTTTAGTGGATGGAACAGAGGTGCTCAGCAAAGCAGTCGCCCATCTTATATTGGCTCTCACCAATATAGAGGAGGTCGCATTAGGAGAATCTTATTTCCACTGATGTTCTTGACCTGCTGAATTTCTCCCGAATTTTGTACACGTCGCTCTGGATTTCCAGCATCCACAGAATCTCTTTGTTTATTATATACTGCTTCCTGTACTTGAACTACGACACTAAGACAAAGACTGGTTACAAGGTAATAATGTTTAGCCACTCATTCCAAACTTAACACGCAATGAACCATGCTACCACACAAATATTATCCACATCCTCAAGCACACTTCCACAAAATAAAAAACTCTGAAAGCGCTGAGTATTCAGCTGACTAATTATTAAAATTTGTAGCTGGTGGTGTAGTGGCATCTGCTCTGGACTTCAAGGCAGATGGTCCTGAGTTCAAACCCAGCTGGGTCCCAACCTGGGCGGCAGCAGTATCTGTGCGGAAGAAAGGCCTGGCAATCTACTTCTATATCTTGCCATGAAAACCCTGTGGACCCAACCAGTTGCCCACTTTATCCACAAATTTTTGCAAACTGCTTTTAATTATTTCTACATTGCATTGTTTGTCCACCTTATTTATCCATGCTACTTACAGTTTTCAACTAACTTAATGAACATTGACTTTTTTTTAAAAACTTTTTTTTATTGTTTTCAAATAGTTACAGAATAAATGTGTATGAAAAAAAATGTTACCCAGCCCCCCTCCCCTTAACCCCTCCCCCCTAACATCCCTATTAAATTCTTATTTTTTTAATAGGAACATTGACTTTTAAATAATATATTTTTATCCAACTGTCACTGACACCAATTACTGTTAGGCTATCATCTGGCAATTTATCTTCCTTTTGCTCTTTTTGAAATGGTAAATAATTACTTAAAATGCTTCTACAGAACTGCAAACAGTAACCAGAAAAATTGCATTTTCTTTTTGCATTGAATTTGCAATTCAGGCCACACCTAACAGAACTGAAGTAGTTTTCAATAATATTTTGAAATAACAATAACCCATAAATGCATCTCACACATTTGACAGTAAATATGAAAAAAAATGCTAGAGTTGTATCCATCCAAGTGACGGTGCAAGCAAGAATACAAAAAAAAAATTAAAAGTAGGCCACTAGGCCCCTCAAGCCTGCCCTGACATTCAATACGAACAAGGCTAATCTATGCTGGCCTCAATTCCTCTTCTGTGCTAGATCCCAATAACCCTCATGCTGTCAAGCTTTCAGATAGTTATCCATTTCTCATTTAAATATTTCCAATGAATTAGCCCCTACTAAAGAATTCTGGAGATATAATACTATATGAGAAATGATATTTCTATACACTTGTTTTAAATGACTGACCCTTATTTTTTAAGCAGTGTCCTGTTGTTCATGACACTTTCAGTAGTGTAAGCGTTTCAACATCTTCCATGGAAATGTTGCCTAAATTCGTAAACTGAATGTTTCAATAAATTCACCCCTCAGTCTTCTAAGTTCCAAGGAACACAGCCGACTTTGACTATCTAGATCAACACTCTCATCCCAAGAATTAGCTTGGTGAATCTCCTTTGGACTGCCTCCAGCTTCAAGTAAGGCAATCAATACTGCACATAGTATTACCATTACACACATGGCCTCAAAGATCAATGTGACATTTGCCTTCTTAGCTATTTGCTGAACCTACCAGCTAACATTTTGCAATGAACACATTGGAACACCTAGGTCCATCTGAATTTCATTCACTTGCAGTCTCTCTCCACTTGATTCCTTACTGAAGTACACAATTTGACACTTCCCCATGTTAACTTAACCCCTATATGCCAAGTTTGCACCTATCCATCTATATCTTGTGATTGTGCAATGTCCTCCCACCATCAGCAAACTAGGAAAGGATTTTTTCCCTCCGCCAGGTCATCACTGTAATTAACCAATCCCTAGGGTACTCTGAACACCCATTTTTAATTCACTTTAACACACTCCTCCAATACCTGAAGTTCTTAATTTATGTACCAGTGTTTTATATGGCTCCTGGGCAAATGCACTGTCAAAATTTAAATATACCCCATCAATAGGTTCCACTTTATCAACTTTTCATGTTACATCCACAAATAATAAACAAGTGTGTCAAACATTATCTACCTTTCATAAAACCATGTTGACTAGGTTTGATTATGTTCAACTTTCCTAAATGTTTAGTTATTTCCTCTGATTAATTATCAACTCTGGCACCTTGCCAATAGGAGATGTTACATTGATAAACAAAATTCCCTGATCTCTTTTTCGCTCCCATTTCGAACAAGGGAGTCACAATGTCCATTTTCCAGTTTTCTGGTAATATTCTGAAATTTAGCAAGTTTTAATACCAGAAGAGTAGAAAATTTCTGAGGCCAATTCCTTTAAAACCTTTGGATGCAGGTCATTGAGTCCTTGCAATATGTCCACCTTTGGCTCTGGGATTTTTACAAGTTCCTCAATATTATTTGAAATTAGCTCATCTGTGTTCTGTGAGATATTTGCAGGGCCATCCGCAGTAAAGATTAATGCAAAACAAATTTAACATTTACACTATTTATTTTGTAATTTATAGTAATTTTATCTTTGCATTGTACTATTGCCTACAAACAACAAATTTTATGTAATTTAAGACAGTGATATGTCCAATTTCAAAAAAGAACCTTCTATTTGACACACACGAAATGCTGGAGGAACTCAGTGCCAGTAGGGAGGGACGAATGGACAAGAGTCACATAGGGAGCGACCCCCACAGAAAGCAGAAAGTGGTGGGGGGGGGGGGGCAAGGGAAAGATGAGCATGGTGGTAGGATCCCGTTGGAGATGGCAGAAGTTGCCCAGAATTATGAGCTGGACGTGGAGGCTGGTGGAGTAGCAGGTGAGGACAAGAGGAACCTTATCCCTGGTAGGGTGGTGGGAGGATGGGACGTGGGGGTTGGTGGGGTGGTAGGTGAAGACAAGAGGAACTCTATACCTGGTAGGGTGGCAGGAGGAGGTCTCGAACGGGACCATCAAGCACATCTTGTCTCCCACCCCACTTTCTGCTTTCCTCAGGGATCACTCCCTCTGCAACTTCTTTGTCCATTCGTCCCTCCCCACAGACCTCCCTCCTAGCACTTATCCTTGCAGGTGGAACAAATGCTACACCTGCCCCTACTCCTCCTCCCTCACTACCACTCATGCCCATAAACAGTCCTTCTAGGTGAGGTGATACTTTACCTGCGAGTCAGTTGGGGTCATATACTGTGTCCAGGGCTCCTAGTGTGGCCTCCTGCATATCGGTGAAATCTGATGTAGATTGGGAGACAGCTTCACCGAGCACCTACAGAAAAAGCAGGATCTCCCAGTGGCTTCCCATTTTAATTCCACTTCCCATTCCCATATGTCTATCCATAGCCTCCTCCACTGTTGTGAAGAGACCACACTCAGGTTGGAGGAAAAGCACCTTGTATTTCGCCTGCGTAGCCTCCAACCTGATGGCATGAACACTGAATCCTCGAACTTCGTGTAACACCCACCCCCCCTCCGTCTCCTTCACAATTCCCCATCCCCTTTTCCCTCTCACTTTATCTCCTTGCCTGCCCATCGCCTCCCTCTGGTGCTCCTCCTCCCTTTTCTTTCTTCAATGGCCTTCTGTCCTCTTCTATCAGATTCCCCCTTCTCCAGCCCTGTATCTCTTTCACCAATCAACTTTCCAGCTCTTTACTTCATCTCTCCCCCTTCAGGTTTCACCCACCACCTTGTGTTTCTCACATACCTCCCCTCTTAAAATCTACTTCTCTGCATCTTTTCCTCCAGTCCTGCCGAAGGATCTTGGCCCAAAACATTGACTGTACTCTTTTCCATAGACGCTACCTGGCTTGCTGAGTTCCTCCAGCATGTTGTGTGTTGCTTGGATTTCCAACACCTCCAGATTTTCTCATTTGTGATTCAATTTGACACATTTTGTTTCACTTCCCACAGTTGCTGCCTGAACTACTAATAGCATTTCAAGCATTTTCTGTTTTCTTTTTAAGTTTTATATTAAATTGTATATTTGAGAACAAAAGCAAAGCATTCAGCCTAATCTACTTACATTGATGGGGAAGGCTCCACAAAACTTCCCCATCAGTACTGATCTACCATTCCCTTCTATCTCAAATGCTTCCTTAGCTTTTGACAAATGTAGTGGAAGGTTACACATTTTCACCATTTTCTATTTAAAGATGTTTCTTTGAAATTTTTTCCCACTTCTTATCCATTTTAAGTTGATGGTCTCTGATTTTGCTCTGCTTCTATGAAGAAAAACACTGCCTTTATTCTATCAAAACTGTGCATAGTTCCAAAAAAAAACCCAGCCTGTTCAGCATTTACCCGATGGATACGATCTTGCCTTTCAATGTTAGATTAGCACAAAATTTCTATTTTTCTAATTTTGTCCCTCTGGAAATAATCACAAACACCGCATTTGCTTATTGAATGGCTTTATTTCCCTATATCACAGTGCTCTGTGATTCCTGCATTTGTATTCCTAATGCCTAGACATTCTTTCATATTTTTCTTAATAAGATTTACTATTTCTCACTCATGCCCAAATCATTTTGCCAAAATTAATTCAGTCTGAAAGTTGTACATAGCTTATTAAGTTTGTTTCACAGTAAGAAAATTGCTTGCAGTCACACAATGACTTTCTTCCAAGATAAATTAAATATTGTTCACCTCCTGCTCTGCATCGGTTTTGTTGTCCTTCTTTGTAACTTCTAAAGGCTGTATGGCTGGTTTGTCCTCTGCAGAAACTTTGGACTGTGATAATAAAAAGAAATTAAAAAGGAGTACAGAATTGAATAAATCTTAAATTCTTCATTAATTATATAACAGAATCACAAATTATCTTATAATGAATAAAAGCAGTGTAGATCCTAGAAACCTCAAAAAAATAGAAACTGGCTCTTATTTTTTGAAAATCATATTTAGAGGAATCCAGGTACACCTGCTTGAAGTTAGCTTGCTTTCAAGTGTATGATCACATCATGAAATTGGTAAACAACTGCACAGAGATTGGAACCAGAACAACAGAACAGATAGTACAGTGGTCATGGAGCAAAAAAAATGCTGTTAAACCTACAAAGACAGGAATCAAAAGGCTGAGAATGTAGGACTAATGTACTGAACATCGTATATATTCAATGCAAGAAGTATTGTAGGAAAGGTGGATGAGCTTAAAGCTCATGGAATCATGACATTGTAGCCATTAGTGACACTTGGTTGCAGGACGGCCAAGAGTGGCAGTTCAATGTTCCAGGGATCTGTTGTTTTATACGTGATATAGCAGAGGAAATGGTATTACTTACTAGACAGTGAAAATGTCTTGCTAGGGCTCAGTCGTGACAGACGGGACAGCTTGTCTAATGAGGCGTTATGGGTAAAACAGAGGAATAAGGGATGACCACATTAATGGGATTATATTATAGACCACCCAATAGTCCACAGGATTTAGAGGAACAAATTTATAGGGAGATCACACTGTTGCAAGAAATACAAAGTTGTGATGGTCGATTGTAACTTTACATATCTGATATTGCAAAAGGGCTGGATGGGGATACGAGTTTGTCGAACGTGTTCAGAAAAGTTTCCCTTTATGTACAAGTCTGAACTAATGACAGTACCATGCTAGATCTGCTATTATGGAATGAGACAGGGCGGGTGACAAATGCTTGTATAGGAGAACACTTTGCATCTAGTAATCATAATGCCATTAGCTTCAAGGTAATTATGGAAAATGACAGGTATAAGGCCAACTCCAACGCCAACTTTGATGGTATCAGAAAGTGTAAATCTAGGAAGTGCATTCCTCACCCACATCTCTTTGATTTTGCACACATCTGCCCTCACCCCATCCTCTCTCCGCCACACTAGGGATAGGGTTCCTGTTGTCCTCACCTCACCTACTACCCAACTAGGTGCCTCGTCCAGCACATAATTCTCCATAACTTTTGCCATCCCCAATGGGATCTCTCCACCAAGCACATCAATCTCTCCCCCACAATCTTTCTGCAGGGATCACTACCTATTTGATTTCCTTGTCCACTCGTCCCTTCCTACTGATCTCCCTTGCGGTACTCATCTTTGCAAGCAAAACAAGTGCCACACTTGTCCTTACACCTCCTCCCCCACTACCATTCAGGGCCACAGTCAGGTGAGGTAACACTTTATCTGCGAGTCTGTTGGGGTCATATACTGTATCCAGTGCTACCAGAATGGCCTCCCGTATGTAGTGACACCCGATGCAGATTGGGAGACTGCTTCACTGAGCACTTACGTGCCATCCACCAGAAAAAGTGGGATCTCCCAGTAGCCACCCATTTCAATTCTACAGCCCATCACGACATGTCAGTCCATGGCTTCCTCTACTGCTGCTCTGAAGCCACATTCAGGTTGGAGGAGCAACATCAGATATTCCGTTTAGGTAGCCTCCAAACCTGATGGCGTGAACATTGATTTCTTGAATTTCTAGTAATTCTGCGCACCCCCCCCCACTTCATCATTCCACATTTCTGTTTTCCTTTCTCACCTTATCTCCTTACCTCACCATCACTTTCCTTTCTTCCATGGTCTTCTATCCCCTCATATCAGAATCTCCTTTCTCTTTTATCAACTTCCCAGCTCTACTTCACACCCTCCCCCAGTTTCACCTATCATCTTGTTTTTCCTCCCCTTCCCCTACCTTCGTACTGACTTCTTTCTTTCCAGTCCTAGTGAAGTGTCTCGGCTCAAAATATCGATTGTTTACTCTTTCCTGTAGATGCTGCCTAACTTGCTGTGTGCGTGCACCTGTGTGTGTTGCCTCGGATTTCTAGCATCTGAACATCTTCTAGTCTTAGTGTAGATTAGGACAGATTGTTTTTGCAAAGGTACACTTGGTAAACGGAAGCCCTTCAAAAATGAATTTGTGAGTACAGAGTTTGTATGTTTCTGTAAGAATAAAGGGCAAGGATAGCAGTTTTAGGGAACCTCGGTTCTCAAAAATATATTGATGCCCTGGTTAAGAAAAAGGAATAGCAGGAACAGGCAGGCAGGAACAAATGAAGTACTTGGAATACAAGAAAGGCAACAGAACATCTAAGAAATCAGGGCTAAAAGACACAAGATTGCTCTAGCAGACAAGGTGAAGGAGAATCCTACAGGGTTCTACGGATATGTTAAGAGCAAAATGATAGCAAGGGACAAAATTGGTCCTCTGGAAGATCAGAATGGTAATCGATAAGTGGGGTTGAAAGAGATGTGGAGAGGTCTTAAATAATTTTTTTTTGCATCTGTACTTACTCAGATGGACACAGCGACTATAGAAGTGAGGCAATGCAAGATGCTTGCTGTCTTTAGACAAATAAGGGTGAATAAATACCCAAGGCCTGACAAATGTGTTCCCTCTGACCTGTGGGGAGCTAATTGCAGAGGCCTTAGCAGAGATATTTAAAACATCCTTAGCAAGAGGTGAGGTGTTGGAGGATTGGAGGATAGCTAATGTTGCTCTGTCATTTAAGAAATGCTCCAAGAATAAGCCTGCTTTGTGCAAGCAGATCATACCTAACCAATCTTTAGTTTAGAAGAAGTTACCAGGAAAGTTGGTGAAGGCAAGGCAGTGGACCTTGTCTACATGGATGTTAGCTAGGCCTTTAACAAGGTCCTGCATGAAAGTTCAAGATGAAGTAGTAAATTGGATTAGAAACTACCTCCGCAGTAGAAGCCAGAGAGTGGTAGCAGGTGGTTGCCTCTCTGACTGGAGGCCTCTGACTAGTTGTGTGTCACAGGGATCTGTGCTGGGTCCCTTGTTATGTGTCACCTATATCTACAATCTGGATGATAATGTGGTAAACTAGATCTGCAAATTTTGAGATGACATCATGATTGGAGGCAGTGGTCAGTGAGGAAGACTATCAAAGCTTGCCTCAGAACCAGCTAGAAAAATAGTCTGAAGAAAAAAAAATAGCAGATAAAATTCAATGTAGACAAGTGAGAGATGTTTCACTTTGGGACAACCAACCAGAGTAGGTCTTACACAGTGAATGGTAGGGCACTGAAAAGTGCAGTGGAACTGAGGGGCCTGGGAATACAGGTCCATAATTCTTTGAAAGTGGCACATTGGCCTTCATTAATCAATGTACTAAGTACAGGAGTTGGGATGTTATGTTGAAGTTGTATAAGATGTTGATGAGGTCCAGTCTGGAGTATTGTGTCTAATTTTGATCACCTCCCTACAGGAAAGATTGAAAAGAGTGTAGAGAAAAATTACAAGAATGTTGCTGGTACTTGAGGACCAGAGTTATAAGGAGCTGTTTAATAGATTAGGACTTTATTTCCTAGAACATAGCAGACTGAGGGGAGATCTGATAGAGGTATACAATATTATGAGGGGTATTGAAAGGGTAAATGCAAGCAGGCTTTTTCCACTGAGGTTGTGTTTGACTAGAAGTAGAGTCATAGGTTAAGGCTGAAAGGTAAATTTTCTTCTTTTATTAAACAGGAAAATAAGGAGGAACTTCTTCGCTCAGAGGGTGGTGAGAGCATGGAACAAAACGCCAGAGGAAGTGGTGGGTGTGGATTTAATTTCAACATTTAAGATAAAGTTGGATATGTACATTGAAAAAGCTATGGTCTGAGTGCAGTTTGATAGAACTAGACAGGTAAATGGTTCAGCACAGACGAGATGAGCCAAAAAGCCCATTTCTGTACTATATTGTTCGATGACAATGACCAGCAATCTGCTAAATTTCAAGGTCACTAAACTTGCTGCCAATAAACAGCAAATTTTTCAGATATTGTAATAATGGGCAGAATTTTCAAAAAATATATACCGTAGATTCCGGATTTTAAGCCGCTACTTTTTTCCCACATTTTGAACAGCTTTGAACTTTGCGGCCTTTAATACGGAGCGGCTAATACATGATTTTTTTCATGCCGCCTCGTAAACATTTTGCCTCATAACAGTAGACCAATAAAATTGATGAGTAGTTCACAGAGGTCCAATGAAATTGTACGATAAATCAAGCGCACTTTCACAATTAAATTATTGTAAATCAGTCATTTGTACTCACCCTCATCAACATGGAAAACACTCGAAGCATTGTGCTGCCTCATGGCAGCTATTTAGTTTATAATATTTTCGCTTAGTAATTCATTTTCTAGTTAAAGTTAGAAGAGTTTTAACTATATTTGTTTTCTGTACTACATCGCGGGATGCTATGACGTCACACCCGGTTTCGCGGTGTCTTGTGGGAAAAATGCCGTTTGCGATAAATGGAAAGGAGGGGGTCGAGCGGCGGAGCGAACGCTACTTTTAAGTTAAAGGCGATCAATAACTTTTCCTGGTAGGCTGCAGTATATATATTTTTTACCAGTCGTTAGGAGATATTGGAATGTTGTTCAGTAAAGAAGTATATTTAAAAGTAGCCGCGTTACGGGCACGGTTCGAAAAAAAGCATTTGCAATATGTATTTGTTTTTGTTACCATATGGATTTAATTAAAAGTTAAAAAATCCTCACGTGTAATATCTTTCTGTGTAAATATCTCATATTACAACGTGGGACACCTGCGGCCGAAAATCCGGTGCGGCCTAAAATCCGGTGCGGCCTTTACAATTAAAAAATTGATTTTATTTCTAAAATTAGAGCCAGCGGCTTTTAATCAGGTGCGCTCTGTAGTCCGGAATCTACGGTAATACAAAAAATATAAATTTGACAAGACGTTATCTAGATTTTTAGTGAGCTTGCCATTTAATTTTAGAAGACATAATTTACTTGCCAGATGAGAGTTTCAACATAAATAATTGACATTTGACTTGCAAGCATTGTGCAAAGACTACATTGGTTTGTTTTCTACTCTGGAAAATATTTTTTAATATCTTCAAAACATTTGTTTAATATAAGTGTTACATTTTATACTGTTAAAAAAGTACTATGATAATCAAGTAACCAAAACAAAGATTTTTTTTTAAATTACCCGTCTCTCTGTTTTCTCCTGTTCTTTAGCCTTTTCCACTTCTTGGTCTCTACCACGGTCTTTTGAATGGTCATGCTCCTTGTCCTTCTCCCTTTTCTCTCTCAATTTTTCTTTGTCTCTGTTTCTCTCTCTCTCTTTATTTCGTTCTTTGTCCATTTCTCCATCACCTCTAATCTTGCCTTTGTCCACCTTTTCTGTACCTCGATTTTTTTCTTTCTCCACTCTTTCTCCATCCCCTCGATTTTTGTGGTTCTCTTGATCCCTTTCTTTTGTTCTTGCTCGGTCTCTCTCCTGTTCTTTAGCCCTTTCTCGTCTATCACCATCTTTGTGTCGATCCCTTTCTTTATCAATTTGTTTTCCATGTTCTCTTGACATTTCCTTTTCTTTACGATCTCTGCTAGAGTCTTTAATTCCATTCTCATTCTTTTCCTGGGGGGGGAAAAAAATGGATGTATATAGTTATAAACACCACAACCCTGGAATGCAACACAAACAAAAAAAAAGATAATGCAGGGATTGTTGAATGAATTGGGAGATTATTAACAATGCTAAGGGCCCTGCATATGCAGAGCTCCTAATAAGTATCTCTAATGGATGGAAGGGAGAATGCGATGATCCTCTCTGCAGACCTTGCAATCCTTTCACGGACTTGCGGTCAGATAATTCCCATACCAGACGGTGATGCAATTGTTCAGGACACTCCCAACGGTGCTTCTGTGAAAATTGGTTAGAATGGTTGTTTGGGGGCGGGGGGAGAAAAGAGTTGTTTTCCAATTGTGTAATTACTTGGATACGTACAAAGGACAACTTTGATGTTTTAGTAACAATTTTTTAATACTCTACACATTTCAAAATAAAGTAATCTTCATATTAAGCATTCGTTACACAAGATACTAAAGCCAAGATTACCTCTTGTTCTTTGTCTTTTTGCTTCTTACGCTCATCACTTTTTTCTCTGTTTTCTTTCCCCTGAGATCTGGAGCCAGATGGTGTTTTTGCTTTAAGATCTGTCTTTTCTCCAGCAAGGACCCTTCTCACACAATCATCACTGGAAAGCTGGATAGTGGGAAAGAAAATTGATTAATATTGTCTTTCCACCTCACTTACACAAAACTGCTAGGGTGACTGGTTATGCAGAATTAAAAATAGGAACCTCTTCCTGCCACAGCACAGAAAGCTGAACATAGCCAAAAGAATCAGGCCAGCCATCTGGATTTGCTCATGCTTGAATAAAATAAACTGATGACAGTCTGGCTTTTATGCTTTTCTATTACAAATAAATCCTACAAGTTGAATTCTTCATTTACAATGAACATTACATTCTCATAGCTATGGAAGGGAATCTCACAACATTAGGAATAGCATAAATAGGATAAACAAACTATTTAATGACTGTTTGGATGGTTGCCAGCTTACATCTTAAATTTTAGGATTTTGAAACAAAAATGGTTTTTGTTGACATCTTTCTTAGTTACTAAGTGACAGAAGCATCAGAATTAAGTGATAAAAGAAAATAACAGCAGTAATTGAACACCTATAATAAGCACCTTCTACTTTCCTAAATGCAAAACTTGCTGTTCAGTTTGTGTAACTGGGGTAGGGAGATGTTCTTGGAAAACAAAAAAAATCAATTAAAATAAATATTCTGGGGCATTTCAGAAGATAACGTTACATACAAACAGAAGGTTGTTACAACATTGGATCATTCTGGATCTGCAATGGTCTTGAATCACTAAAAGCTGTAACAGTTATAAAAATAGGCTCAGTCTTGAAATTTTGTCAATTAACCCACAATTGAAAAGTGATTGTCTTCACACTGCCAGATTTGAAATTACGTTGTCTCAAACTACAGTAACATACCTCAGGAAATAAGTTCCTATCCAATCATTTAATCTTCTTCCAACTGTGTAACCTTTACTGTTTGGTTGGTCTTTATATTGCTCCCTGCTAAGGGACTGGTTTCACTGGTCAGTGGCATTAAAAGGTGCCAACACCATGACTGACAAATGACTCTGCCAGTCCAGTCAACTTCTAAGCAAAAGGGAAGATAAATGCTGGCAGTTATGGCACTAACTGCTGGTCAGCAGTCAAGTGTTCTAGCCCCAGTGTAAACATGCCCAAACCATATTAACAAGACATGAAAAACTATTGTTCCTTTAAATGAAGTGCCTTTTACAAAAGGGCAAAGAAGTAGTTTTCCTTTATTTTATATTAATCCTTTAGACTCAGATGTACAGGACACAATACATATGCAGATAATATAAAACCTGAGGTGGAGTGAATTGTATGGAAGATAAAAATAGACCAATTTCAAGGTACAGACACATCTTGAATGTCATGTTTTGGATATTTGTACCAAATCAGGCCCTTCACCTGAAGTTGCCAATCCATCTGTATGTCAATAAGCATAAGGATTCAAAGCTTCATTACTTCAACATCAAAATATAGCCAGTAGAGCTTGTACTACTCCACTACTCTCAACCACTCATCAATAGATTGGCAAAAATAATGAAAAATTGACAGCAATGAAATGATTCAGAAAGAATGAGCTAATAAGCATCATGTACCCCACAGAAGGAAAATGCAGAAACAAACTAAATATCTAGATTCATCCTATTATCCATTTTCTCTTCCCCAGAAAAGAATTACCTTGTTAAGGCAACATTTTGCAATAGCTTGCAAAAGCTCATTGGTTTTCTCTGGTTCATGACCAGCCACAACACGTGCAGGTTTCACTGACAAAGAATCACCAGACACCATCATCACTACATCGATAGCCTTCTGCAGGAATGCAATTTTAGCATCTTTATCCTGAACGAAACAGAAGTAAAATACATAAACTGGGCAAGCCAAGATCCAACTTATAATAAATGGGCACACCAAACAAAACGAACACATTTCCATTAGTAAAGTAGAACTCAGAGGCTTATCATGAATATTATTTTGGAAAACAAGGCAACCAATTTGAATGTGGTTGCTGCAATAAACAGTTGAGGCATTAATGAAGGACAAGTGACAAGTGTTAGCATAGCACATGGACTTCCCTCTTATAGCCAGCAAGTATTCCCATGGGATTTTGTATCTTTAAAGTAAAAAGAGGCTTAATTTTACAAGAACCTTAAATAATAATCCTTTTATCAGTTTAGATTGTGTTGAGATGCTGCAACAGATATATATGTTCACAACTAATTCACTGAAGAGAAAAAAAAAATTGCTGGAATAACTCTGCAAATTGACTGGCATCTGTGGAGGCAAAGGAAAGGTCAACACTTTGGGTTGAGACCCTGCATCAGGACTGAGTACACAGAATGAAAATAACCAGTATATACAATTGAGAGGCAGGAAGAGGACAGAGACTGGTAGATGATAGGTGGAACCAAATTTCTGGGTAGTTGTGGGGGTGGAAATGATTGACAGCTGGAACCAAATGGAACGGTGATGGTAGGTAGATAGATAGATAGATAGTATGTAGGACCAGATGGAACCAGGTGGGGAAGCAACTGGGAAGGGATAGGAAAGGCAAACCAAATGGAGAGCAAATCCAGGTAGATGGTATATGGATTTTAGGTAGTGGGGGGCTGGTATAGAGTCTTGGTTAAGGATGTAGGAGGGATGGAAAGTAAACAAAGAGACCGGGAACCAGGGTGGATTGGAGAGAGTTGGAAAAGAACCCATGGAGAGTAGGCAAACTGAAAATTAAGCATTTATACCTTTGAATTGTAGTGTTTCCAGGCAGAATTATGAGGTGTTGACCTTCTAGTTTGTATTTGGACTCACTAAAATAGCAAGGGTTGTGGACAGATAAATCAACGTGGCAATGGGAAGGAGAGTTAAAATGACATGCAGCTAGAAGCTCAAGGACAAAGAGCATACATTTGCAAAATGGCCAGATAGTCTATGCTTGTTCTCACTGATATAGAGGAGACCATATTTTGAGCACCAGATTCAATAGACCAGACTGAAGGTGGTGTACGTGGATAGTGGTGAGAAAGAAGGTAAAGGGACAAGTACTGGCACCTTCTTCAGTTGCAGACAAAAATACCAGGGAATGGGGAGAACAGGTGGAAAGAAACAAGCAAACCAAAGAGTGACAGAGAGAATAGTTCCTGCAGAAAGAAGAAAGACAGGGAGAGGGGGAGATATGACTGGTGGTGGAATCCTTTATAGAGTTGTCTGAAATGCCACAGGAGGCTAGTAGATAAAAGGCAAGGACCAAGGGAGCTCCATATCTGTTCCATCTGGGGAGATGGGAATGGGCAAGAACAGACATACAGGAAAAGGAGGAAATGCGTGTGAGGATTACATTTCCAACATCTGCATTCTCGTGTCTCCATTCTCTCACTGAAGAACTCACTCTTAACAAACTTGGCATTGTAAAAACCCAAGGGGTGAAAGTCTGGAGTCCAGATTCCAGCTGAGAGAAAATAAAGAAAGATCAAAAATACCACAATAAAGACTGAACTGGGAAAAAAGGAAAACAGTGCAATAAGGCAACTGTTACATAACAATTACACAACAATTCAAGCGAGGAAAAATGTTTTTATATCTTGAGTTATGAGGGCCAATGGAGGGAAGGTTAAAGAAGCAACAACCTTAACTTTCAAAAGAGAGGTAATGAAATCATGCACTTCATTGAAGCCTGGGACATGACAAAGTTGAAAAGACAGAGTTAGTTTTGGAGAGTTTTAGCATTCCAGCCTTTTTAAAAACAGATGGGAACATGAGCTGTTTTTGGAAATCAGCAAAAAGTGCAACAGATTTTTTAAGTGTTAATCAATTTAACTAAAAACATTGCATCAATCATAAGAATAAAATTTTAAGGTCTTACATTAATTAATTTCAGTTTTAAAATAAATGGCAGGTGAGCACAGTATGTTTGAAGTAACTCTTTAAAGGCAAATATCAAAAGACTGACAGAGAGAATTGTTTGATCAAGTACACCTTATTTAAATTACTACTGCAAGGTAATAACATTCAAATAAAATACAGTGAAATGTTTAGTAATATGTGAACTTGTGGAAAAGAACAGGATCTCGACAAGCCATCAGACAACTACTAGAGGAGGGGAAAAAAGTAAATTAATTTTGAACATTAAAAATACTTACTCTGATAGGTAAAGACAGCATATTTCCTGGGGAATTTTGATTAAAATTAATGGACTAGGGTGTCCATCTGCTAGTTTTATTTTTTTTTAATAGTATCTCTGATTGGTTACAAATTAACATTTTACTGCCACCTGGAAAGTGAACAGTAACTTTTTTTTTTAATTTCCCCTATTGGCTATATTTATTTCAAAGTTCAAAAATAGTTGCTTACATATATTGACCCACAGCATAAATCTGCCCACAATTCAAAAGAAACTAATAATGTGAATCAAGAACAATAAGTACATTTGATTGGGATATGCATCTGTCCCTGGATTTGAAGCTGACAAAAGATGCCAATTATGCAATACAAGCATTGGCTCCCTTTACTTTATCACTAAGTTGTTCTCCTCCCCCATTTAGTATCAAAATGCATTTATCCACAAACACATTCATACAAGACAATTGAGACACAAAGCTAGATTACAGACAATATTTACCACATAACCAAATTACGTTAAACACCACAATAACTATAATACAGATCAAGGCAACTGCCTTTTATCTTAAAAAAATATCCATAGCAGGATTATTATAAAGCACTGAATGGATTTTATTGCTGGTCATCCCTTTAACTTTTATAATAACATTATGACTGACACAATAATATCACCACATCTCAAAATTCCAATAGAGATGGCTTATAATATATGAAGAGTAGTTAGTACTTAATTTATTTTATTTTTGTTCAGGATAATAAGTAACATGTTGCAATGGCTGACTGTTAAAGACTTAAATTGTCAAGTATATGTAACTGGACAGATTGATACAGCTGACCAAAACCACATGTTCATAGTTTGCTAAAGAGAGTATAACAGAATCATAAATTGCACAGAAGGAAGCTATACATCCCATAGGGTTAATGCCAACTTCTAATACAGAAATAGTTGGTCACAATACCCCACTTCCCCGCCAAACCTTGCAATTCTTAACCCCTTAAGCACCTTTTGCAAACTCTAAATTACTGTGGCGACACTTTCTGCGCAGGCGAACTGGCTCACAAATAGCCAGCGCGCGGGGGGAGACTTTGGTAATGCACCTCTGATGTCATTTCCGCCCGGAGAGGGCGGGCACTAGGGATTAAATGCCAGCGCCGCGAAGTTTGAATAAACTAGTCTTGAAACGACTTACCGACTGCGTGTCATTATTTCAGCGCTGTGTGTAGCACATCGCTACATTGGTGACCCTGACGGTCCAAACGGGATTTGGACCAAAGATGACTGACTTTTCATCTGTTCACGCAGTTTCGCTAAAACTGCCGACTTTCTGGACGCTGCGACCACGCGTGTGGTTTAGCCAAGCAGAAGCCCAGTTCCAGATTCAGCAGATATCTTCTGATTCCACGCGTTACTATCATGTGATGAGCGCCCTTGACCAGGAGACGGCCTCCCAGGTTGCGGATTTCATACAGTCGCCCCTGGAAGGCGGCAAATATGAAGCATTCAAAGTGCTGCTCATTGGGACCTCTGGCCTCTCGCGGCGTGAGCGGGGTGCCCACCCGCTTCACCTGAACAGTTTGGGAGACAGACTGCCGTCAGCATTGATGAACGAGATGCTGGCCCTGGCTGATGGACACAAGCCCTGCCTCATGTTCGAGCAAGCGTTCCTAGAGCAACTGCCCGAGGACATACATCTGCTGCTGGCCGACGCAGATTTCAGCGACCCCCAGAAGGTGGCGGCCCGGGCAGACGTGCAGTGGAAAGCCAAAAGGGAGAGCATGGCGTCCATCAGTCAGATTACCAGGCCACGCGCCCAACAGCGGACCAGGCCCGGCAGGGGGGCGCACACAACACAGAGGCAGGAGTGAGGAGGCCAGTGAACAGTGGTGTTTCTACCACCAGTGGTGGGGCACAAAAGCCCACCGTTGTCGCCCGCCCTGCAAGGGCCAGGGCCAGCTGCCGCTAATGACTATGGCGGCTGGCCACTAGGACAGCCTCTTGTACGTCCGGGACAAACAGTCGGGATGCCGCTTCTAGGTCGACACTGGAGCAGAAATCAGCGTCTTGTCCCCGATGGGGTACGACACCCGCAACAGGAAGCCAGGACCCACCCTGAGGGCCGCAAACGGCAGCACGATACAGATCTACGGCACCTGCACTGTGCAGCTCGGCGCCAGCCGGTTCACGTGGGACTTCACACTGGCCGCGGTGGCCCAACCACTCCTGGGGGCGGACTTCTTGAGAGCTCACAGGCTGCTGGTCGACTTGCAAGGGAAAAGACTGGTACGTGCCAAGACTTTCCAGACGTTCTCCCTGGGTGAAGCCAAGTTGCCGGCCCCACACCTGGTCTCCATCATGCTGTCGGACAACAAATTCACCAGAATCCTGGCGGACTTTCCATCGATTCTGGCACCGCAGTTCATGGCAGCCATGCCCAGACACGGGGTTCAGCACCACATCCTGACCAAGGGACCACCCCTCCACGACCGCGCACGAAGGCCCCCCCCCCGGAAAAGCTCCGCCTGGCGAAGGAGGAGTTCAAGAGGATGGAGGAATTGGGGATTGTACGGAGGCCCGACAGCCCATGGGCCTCCCCCCTGCACATGGTGCCCAAAGCAGCTAGGGGTTGGAGACCATGTGGCGACTACCGCAGACTGAACGAGGCTACAACTCCAGATCACTACCCCGTGCCGCACATACAGGACTTTGAAGCAAACCTACACGGGGCAAGAATATTTTCCAAAGTAGACCTCGTCCGGCGATACCAACAAATCCCGGTGCACCCTGAAGACATCCCCAAAACGGCACTTATCACTCTGTTCGGCCTGTTCAAGTTCCTCTGAATGCCGTTCGGCCTGAAGAATGCTGCACAGACCTTCCAGCGGCTAATGGATGTGGTGGGACGCGACCTGGACTTTGTGTTCATCTATTTGGACGACATCCTTATAGCCAGCAGTAGTCGCCAGGAGCATCTATCCCACCTCCGCCAGCTCTACTCCTGTGATTTCGGCCTCACGATCAACCCGGCCAAATGCCAGTTCGGTCTCGATACTATCGACCTCCTGGGCCACAGAATTACCAAAGACGGGGCAACACCTCTGCCCACCAAGGTAGATGCAATCCGCCACTTTGCCCGGCCCAACACGGTCAAAGGCCTACAGGAGTTCGTTGGTATGGTGAACTTCTACCACCGTTTCCTCCCTTCAGCAGCCCGTATCATGCACCCTTTGTACACCCTGATGTCAGGTAAAGGCAAGGACATTACTTGGGACGAGGAGGCCGCGGCCGCTTTCGCTAAAGCCAAGGAAGCCTTGGCAGATGCCGCGATGCTGGTGCACCCCAGAATGGACATTCTGACCGCACTCATGGTGGATGCATCCGACACAGTAGTCGGTGGGGTGCTGGAGCAGCTCATTGAGGGGCGCTGGCAACCCTTGGCGTTCTTCAGCAAGGATCTACGACCACCTGAACTCAAGTACAGTGCTTTCAACCGGGAGCTGTTGGCACTATATCTGGCAATCCGGCATTTCAGGTACTTCTTAGAAGGCAGGCCGTTCACCACGTTCACGGACCACAAACCGTTGACCTTCACGTTCACGAAGGTGTCCGATCCCTGGTCGGATCGCCAGCAGCGACATCTGTCCTATATCTCCGAGTACACGACGGACATCCAGCATGTCTCAGGAAAGGACAACGTCGTGGCAGACGCACTCTCCAGACCAGCTGTCCAGGCCCTGTCCCTGGGGGGTGGACTATGCAGCACTGGTGGAGGCGCAGCAGGCAGACGACGAGATGC
Organism: Hemitrygon akajei; assembly: GCF_048418815.1. NCBI lineage: Eukaryota > Metazoa > Chordata > Chondrichthyes > Myliobatiformes > Dasyatidae > Hemitrygon > Hemitrygon akajei. Next base: position 141,472,920 of record NC_133128.1, on the reverse strand, counting down.
CCAGCTACAGGACCGCAGTCTCGGGTTTGCAGCTGCAGGACTTTCTCGTAGGCCCAGTTGAGAGGACCCTCCTGTGCGACGTAGCTACCGGCCAACCTCGCCCCATCGTCCCGGCAGCCTGGAGGCGGCGAGTTTTCGACTCCATACACGGTTTGGCGCACCCATCTATCAGGACAACCGTCTGACTGGTCTCCAGCAAGTGTGCGTGGCACGGACTTCGCAAGCAGGTCAGTGAATGGGCCAGAATGTGCACGCAGTGCCAAACAGCCAAGGTGCAGCGGCACACTAAAGCCCTGCCGCAGCAGTTCGAACCCACCCACCAGAGGTTCGACCACATTCATGTGGATATGGTGGGCCCCCTACCAGTGTCCCGAGGAGTGCGGTACCTCCTAACTATGGTAGACCAGTTCACGAGGTGGCCAGAGGCGGTCCCGCTCACTGACACATCTGCCGATTCCTGTGCCCGAGCACTGATCGCAACCTGGGTAGCACACTTCGGGGTACCAGCCCACATTACCTCTGACAGAGGCGCCCAGTTCACCTCCCGCCTGTGGTTGGCTGTAGCCAGCCTGTTGGGAACGCAGCTACACCACACTACTGCCTACCACCCACAGTTGAACGGACTAGTGGAACGCTTCCACCGTCACTTGAAGTTGGCTCTCATGGCCCGCCTGAGAGGACCTAACTGGGTGGATGAGCTTCCCTGGGTCCTGCTTGGAATTTGCACAGTGCCCAAAGAGGATCTGCATGCCTCATCGGCCGAGTTGGTGTACGGCGCACCCCTGGCCGTCCCAGGAGAGTTCATACCAGCCCCAAGGGGGCAAGAGGAAGAACCCGCAGCAGTCCTGGACAGACTACACGAGAGGCTTGGCAACCTGGCCCCCTTACCAACTTCACAGCACGGACGGACCCTGACCCATGTACCCAAAGACCTGCAGAACTGTAAGTTTGTGTTTGTACGAAGGGGTGGACAGCAGGCACCGCTACAGCGGCCGTATGAGGGGCCATTCAAGGTGATCAACAACAACGGGTCCACGTACGTTCTGGACATGGGGGGGGGGGGGGGGGGAAGAGGAGGTTTTCACGGTGGACCGACTCAAACCAGCCCATGTGGACTTGGCGCAGCCGGTCAAGGTTCAGGCACCGCGGTGCAGAGGCAGACCTCCCAAACAGAGGCTGATCCAGACTGTGGACATTGGGGGGTGTATCACCGGTTCTGGGGGGGGGGGGTTATGTGGCGACCCTTTTTCTGCGCAGGCGAACCAGCTCACAAATAGCCAGCATGCGGGGGGAGACTTTGGTAATGCACCTCTGATGTCATTTCCGCCCGGAGAGGGCGGGCGCTAGGGATTAAATGCCAGCACCGCGAAGTTTAAATAAACTAGTCTCGAAACGACTTACCGACTGCGTGTCGTTATTTCAGTGCTGTGTGTAGTACATCGCTACATTACTTCATTTCCAGTACAAATACGACTGAGTAAAACAATGCATTTTCTTACATCTCTTTGCATCTTTTATTTTTTTTCTCCAATGAAATTGACCAATAAGAACAGTTTCTCTTTATTCTTTGAACACCTCCTACACACTTTCACTCAAAACTTCTTTGACTCAAAGAATAAGCCTACCTTCTGCTGTCTAATCTTGTTGCTGAAATGCATACAGTGCAACCGTGAAAACATTCCAGCAATTTATTTTGGCATTTTTCTACAGGACCTTTTCATGCTTTTTAAAGTATGGTGACCAGAACTGAACAGGATACTCTAGTCACCAATCCAGAACTTGATAAATTTTAAATGGAATAGAATTCACATGTGTTAAAGTTGGTTTCATAAATTCCCATGTTCTGATGAATGGCTCATCATTCCCAGGCCAACACATTCATCATGACCAGCTGTACCCAAACTGAGCACAAATGGCAACTCAAATCTTTATATTTCATAATGGCTAACAGCCCATTTACCATCTGCTAAAAATATTTACAGCTTGTAACCTGTCTACAAGCTTTAAATGATCTGTCTACTTGGATTCTCATACAGCTTCATTTCTTATAGCTCCTAATTTTTCACTATTTAAAACAAATACCCCAATTTTATTTCTTAAGTGAAGGAAAGAACTAGAGATCTTCTCACAAGCTTTATTCACTGTTTTAATCAGTCTCTGCTCCAATTTAAACCACATACTACCCCTTCCAATTTAGTGTCATCTAGAAATGTGGAAAGAAAAAGATTGGGAATGCATATCCAAACCTATCTGGGTTGATAATTTGAGACAGTACACATCTCTGGGGAATATATTTTGCCACATACTGTGTTAATCTAAGTGCATACCTTTTACTTTCACAGTCTCCAATCACTCAACTGATATCCAAACCTAGTTCAAATGCAACTCTTTCCATTCTCATTTTTAATTTTTATATGGAACCCAGATTGAGAAGAAACATCATTACAATTTCATGCCCTTTCTTCTTTCCACTGAGCTCCTCACTGGGTTACAAAAGTAGTGTATTAACACTCAGATCATTTGTAGTTACAGTTATGATTTACAGCTCATTTTATAAAATAAAATCTCTTCAATATAAAATTCCCAACTTACCTTAACATTATCAGATTTCATCTCAAAGTCTGTGTACAGTCCTTTCAAGAACCCAGTGATCCTTATAACCTATAGACAGAGAGGGAGAGTAACAAACATGTATTTATTTGATGATAACTAGTAGCAATAGCACATCCAACTTCAAAAACAGCCTAATCATCCTTCAAAATGGTTGCCATCACTTCCTTCCCAAAAATCAAACTATCTTTTGAATCCTCACAAACCATCCACCCATTAAAATTCTTCCCAAAGTTTTAAATGCATTGTCAGTTCCTCAATTCTTAGGTACTTATTACATACAGCCTACTTTTCAAAAGAAAAGCATATTCCCTGGCTGGGGACACGATGCATTGTGCTAGGAAACCTATCTACAGTGCACTTGATGAACTCTTCTCTAAAGATTTCTGTATCACCTTTGTTGGAAGCTCTCCATACTTGCTGAATAATTCTCTGTCCAACAGTACAGCCACTGATGGAGGACCAACAGAATAGTTCTTACAATAATTCCTTTCCAGTATTCTTTATTATAACAAAACTAATTCTATTTCCTGATTTTTGTAGCCAGAATTATTTCTAATCACCGTACTAGTATTATCTTTTATTAGAGCCATTCATCCTCTGTTGGCAGAAAGGTATGTTTCTGTGAGTAAAACAATAAGGCAAAGTTCATGTTAATGCTTCCTATTTAGGCACTAGTCCCCAGATGTCAAAGGCTGCAAATGGCATTGTCTTGTGTGAAACTAATACCCAAGTCAATGTTAAGTCTTGGTACTTCCAGAGGGCAGTTCAAAGTTAGCCACACTGCAGTGGGACAGGAATTCCATATGCTATACAGATATTCAATTTACTCTCAATGCTATCAAAGTGGTTAGGAGTACAAGGGAAGAAAAATACTTGTATCCTCTTATTCTGCCCTAAAAGGAAAGAGCATCATTTGAGAACACCAAAAGACAATTTCCATAATTCACCTCCAGTTATGCATAAATCATGCAATTTTTTAAATCAAAGGACATAGTTGAAATGAAAAGCTAGCTGCATATCAAAGCTATTCATACAAGCTTAAAAATCTACACCGACACAAAGGGGTTCATTAAAAATGGAGTATAGGCTAGTAAAACTAATGTAATCTGCATTTCAAGGATCAGAGTTAGATGCATAACAACCATTTGTATAACTTTAGTTCAGTATAAAAGGAATCGATCACAAGTGCTAATGTTCCTGACAACATTAAGAAATTGACAACCAAATGAACTGCGATGAGCTCAATGGAATGGATTTTTCTAAAAGGTATTTTACAAAAAAATCCTACTAAAGATTACAGTTAAACTCAAAGCTATGACCATCACCGCAAATTCTTGAAAAAGAATAAAATACTCATTTTATTAAAAGAAAAACAAAAAGATACTATTTTAGGAAGAGGAGTGGACTGGAAGAAGAGTATAGAGTACCAAGTACAGAGCAAGATGCCATCGGACTCAGTAGTGGTCCCAAAGCTCTTCCCAAAACGGATACCAATCTTGACGATTTCTACAGAATTACTTGAGGCTGTTTTCCATTTTGAACTCAACCAAAATAAGAGAATCAAAATCCAAAAGAAAATAAATTCCTGACACATACTGACCTTTCTAGCCAATGATTAAAGGCAGAAGTAGCAGAAAATTACACAAAAGATACTGTCAACCCGCCATTTCCCAAATAGACCTACAGGAATATGTAAACAACTGCAATTCTGTTTTAAATTAATATGTTTTCTGTGATATGACTTTTGAGCTTGCTGGTTGCTTCCCCCATTTATGTACATTACTTTGAGATTCCATGTTTGGTATAACAAACTGATCAAAACTGAAAATGTCTTGAATAGTCATTAATAATTTGTTAAACCATTAACAAATCCCAGTGACTAAACAAAAAGCTGTGTCAGCATAGTGTTCTCCTAAGTGTGGAAAACAGGTAACTATTAACATATGAAATAAGGTCCACACAAGTAATGGAACAACATGAATCAGCATCAGGTTTATCATCAATAACTTGCATTCAGTGGCCATTTTATTATATTCACGTTAATGAAAAATATCTAATCAGCCAATTGTGTGGCACTAACTCAATGCATAAAGGATTGCAGACATGGTCGAAGTATTCAGTTGCTGTTCAGACCAAACATCAGAATGGGGAAGAAATGAGATCTAAGTGACATGGATTGTAGAATGATTGCTTGAATTGTCACAGTACTCAAGGTGAGTCATTACCAGTGCCTTATAAAGCCTCAGCATCACATCCCTGTTCTTGTAGTCTAGACCTCTTGAAATGAATGTCAACATTGCATTTGCCTTCCTCACCACACTCTACCTGCATGTTAACTTTTAGGGTGTTCTCCACAAGGACTCCCAAGCCCCTTTTCGTCTTAGATTTTTGGATTTTCTCTCCATTTAGTAACTAATCTGCACATTTATTTATATTAACAAAGTGCATGACCATGCATTTTCCAACATTGTACTTCATTTTCCACTCTTGCCCATTCTCCTAATCTGTCTAAATCCTTCTACAGTCTACCAGTTTCCTCAACACTACCTGCCCCAATCTTCATATCATCTGCAAACTTGGCAACAAAGACCTCTATTCCATCATCTAAATCATTGGTATACAGCATAAAAAGATGCAGTCCCAACATGACCCCTGCAGAACACCAGAAAAGGATTCTTTTATTCCCACTTGCTGCCTCCTACCAATCAGCCAATGCTCTAACCATGCCAGTAACTTTCCTGTAATACCATTGGCTCTTAACTTGGTACACAGCCTCATGCATGGCACCTTGTCAAAAGCTTTCTGAAAGTCCAAATATACAACATCCACTACAGCCCCTTATCTATCCTGCATGTAATCTCCTCAAAAAATTTCAACAAGTTTGTCAGGCAGGATTTTCCCTGAAGGAAACCATGTTGATTTTGTCCCATCTTATCCTGTGTCACCAAGTACTCTCCAACTTCATCCAACATCTTCCCAACCACTGAGGTCAAGCTAACTGGTCTATAATTCCCTTTCTGCTGCCTTCCACCTTTCTTAAAAGAGTGGAGTAACATTTGCAATTTTCCAACCCTCCAGCACCAGGCCAGAGTCCAATGATTTTTCAAAGATCATTACTAATGCCTCCACAATCTCTACTGTTACCCCTTTCAGAACCCTAGCGTGCAGATCATCTGATTCAGGTGAATTATGTACCCTTAGGTCTTTCAGCTTTTTGAGCACCTTCGCCCTTGTAATAGCAACTACACCCACTTCTCTTCTCTCACACCCTTCATCATCTGGCACACGGTTAGTGTTTTCCCACAGTAAAGACTGATGCAAAATACTTTAGTTCATATGCCATCTCTGTTATTATTTCTCTGGCCTCATTTTCTAGCGGTCCTAGATCCATCCCCATCTTTTTTAAAAATGTACTTGAAAAAGCTTTTACTATGCACTTTGATATTGTTTGGTAGCTTGCTTTCATATTTCATCTTTTCCTTCCTAATGATTCTTTTAGTTGGATTTAGTTAGATTCTCTATAGGATTTTAAAAGCTTCTCAACTCCCCATCTTCCTGCTTATTTTTTTACTTTGTTGTATGCCCTCTCTTTTGTTTTTACATTAGCTTTGACTTCTCATTCAGCCAGGGGCATACAATTTTGCTATTTGATTATTTTTTCATTTTCAGAATACATCTATCCTGCACCTTCCTCATTTTTTCCCCAGAAACTCATGCCATTGCTGCTCTGCTGTCATCCCTGCCAGCATCTGCTTCCAATTTACTTTGGCCAACTCCTCTCTCATACCACTGTAATTTCCTTTACTCCACTGAAATACTGCTACATCAGACTTTACTTTCTCCCCATCAAATTTCAAGTTGAACTCAGATCATATTGTGATCACTGTCTCCTAAGGGTTCTTTAATCTTAAGTTCACTAATCACCTCCAGTTCATTACATAACACCCAATCCAGTATTAGCTGATCCCCTAGTAAGCTCAACAACAAACTGCTCTAAAAAAAACCCATCTCGTAGGCATTCAACAAATTCACTCAAGATCCTTTATCAACCTGATTTTCCCCATTCAACCTGCATGTTGAAATCTCCCATAACATTGCCCTTGACACGCCTTTTCTATTTCGCATTATAATCTGTGGTCCAAATCCCAACAACTGTTGGGGGGCCTTGTCGTGGTTTTTCGTGCCTCACAAATGACCAGAAGACGCAGAAGATTCTTCAAGAAGGGTTAAACTTTAATTTGCAAATCAAAGCTGAGACAGTCATTGAGCTAGTCACTGATTGCCCACCGATCCCCGGACACAGCATTTTGTATAGCAATCTCCTGGTCCAGTTGTATTAGCATATGTAATCGATCTATAGTTGCATATTACACGTACCTCACGTACATCATTGTCCCTATTGTTTCTATCAATTGGCTTAATCATGTTCTAATCTACATCTCTTAGCTACTTCTCATTAACACATCATTGTCTTCTACATTTTTAGGATACATGCATAGCAAATAGCAAGCTCTTTCTGTAGCTACCTCTCATTAACACACCATTGTCTTCCACATTCTTAAGATACATGCATAGCAAATTTCAAAACTTGACTTCATAGTTTTAAACTGACTTCATAGTTTTGGTAAATTTATACTTTTATACTCCAATATATCCCCCCTTTGAGATCCAGAGGGGTCTCACACTCACACAGAGAAAGAAGACTAAGAGTCTGCGCACAAAAGCCCCAATAAACTCAAGCACTTATTCCCAAATCTCAGGTTAAACTAAAATTTTCTGCGCCAAGACCTCAAAGTATTCTCTCCCTGTTACCCTGGGCCGCTGAGCCAAAAACCTGTCCCTTTGTACCTGAGACAGGGAAAAAGACTCATTAGCCCTTACAATCTACTCCCACACTATCGTTTTGCTTTTGTTCATCCTGCAGGTGTTGTAGGCTGTAACGATACATTTTCGGTGTTTCTTCCTCCACTAAGCTTGCTTCAGTAATTGCCACGAGCATTGGAAATTGTTTGGTTGCAGCACGCACTACAAGAGACTTGAGACAAGGAAGAAAATAGCACAGCACAAGCGCACAGCTCAACAATATAATACTGACAGTTATTGCCATTTTAGTCAGCCATGCTCCCCATCCTCCGAGTCTACTTTCTAACCAGTCAAAGAACTGATGTCCGAACCCTGCATTCTGTGTGCATACCTCGCACTGTGACAAGACAAAGTCCACTGAAGCCTGTAAATAAGGTGACTGAAAACCATCCTTCTTTATTTTCTTTATCACTTCCCCCCTTGCACAATGGTCAATCCCATACGCTTCTGAAATCAGAATCGTCAGTAGAGGGGTGGGCGCTACCAACAAACCATCTTCCATGCTCCACAAGCCTTCCGGGTCCTGCTTGGCCCCCCTTTTTCTCCACATTGTCTGTTCTGCCAAAGTTGCCTTACCTTGTATTTCAATTAGGTCCTCTACCACAGGTTCTGGAGCTAGGCTTACCTGGGGGGCAATGACAGCTGACGTACACCCAGACGCTTTGCTGGCTGCCTCATCCGCAGTTTGATTTCCCTTTGTTATTACATCATTTCCCTTTTTATGTGCCTGGCATTTTACTATAGCCAATGCTTTAGGTTTCATTATGGCTTTTATTAAGTCTAGAATTTGCTGACAATGTTGTATGGGATCTCCATTACCTTTTTTAAAACCTCTCTGCTTCCACACTGCCCCGAACAAATGGCATACTCCATGAGCATATGCCGAATCAGTATAGATGTCTACTTTCTCACCTTCCATCATTTCACACGCAGCTGTCAGGGCTTTGATTTCTGCTAGTTGGGCGGAACACGGTTGGGGGCAGGACTCCATCCTAATAATCTTATAGCTCGACTGATCCTGCTGCACTACTGAGAACCCTGCATGATTTCCATCATAA